>NW_028270142.1:120551725-120702008 GCF_037043375.1 Chiloscyllium plagiosum | reverse complement strand
CTTGAACCACTCATTGAATAATTTTCAGTTGCTTCTTCTGCTCTCTTTCACTTGGTTATCATTCACTTTTCAGCGATATTAGAATATCTTCTCCCTATCTGGACAATTGTGTATCCTTTACTTGCTCCTAATTCTTCTACTTCAGATTAGTCTTTCTCTACATCCTTCCAAGCAGCTTACCCATTCTCCTCTACATTTGCTACTCACTTAAGAGGGGACACCTCTCCTGCTCGTGCATCACCAGAGCATGTCCATCTACTTCCATCATACTCAAGCTCTCCCTTTTTCTCATTTCAGGAGAAACTGGCCAACCCATCAGACTGATATCTCAACAGCACCTTGACTATCTTAACTGTAATTCTTGGACTGGTGGTACTTGACCTGCCGGATTGGCTGTGACTCAATCCCTGGATCACAGAGACACGGATCCCCAGACCCCAGTAGGACCTAGTGCCTGGTTGACTCTGACCAAACCCTGGACTGGAATGGAACAAGCCCCTTGCATGTATGTGGTGGCACCTGTGACGATAGCAGTCCCCTTCGACCTCACTTATGTCTTTCACACATCTGTCTAAAGCACATTCTGTGTGCAAGCTGCTTGAATTGCTCGCACATGCTGCGGGTCTAATATTGATGTATCACAGTGCCACTTACCTACCCTGTATGTGAATGACAGATTGACTGTGCAGTATTCCTCACCATCACACACTGCCTCTTCTTTCTCTAAGTCTGTGCACTAATACAGAATGCAGGAGACAATGACTGGTAGCTGACAATTGTGCATTAAAGACCCTGTGTGCCAAGGAAGCTGTGTGATCCACACAGAGACTGGTAGGTAAGTGCTGATGGAAATGAGTGATGGAGTTCTTCCCTTTTTTGTTGGCTTTTCAAAGATGTAGTTGTCCACTTTTGCTCTTCCTTTCTTGGCTGCATGTATTATTGTGGGCTACACTTGCATTCCTTTTTATGTGCATCTTGCCTGAAAAAATACTGTCTGGGAACTGGGGAAGAGTAAGATTAAATCATACACTGCCCCACCCCCTCCCCCCACTCCTTCACCCCTCCCAAACTTTATAGTTCTCTCCTTACCAACCACACTTCAGGACTTTACGGATCTGTCAAAGATTGGTACAGCAAAAGTTCATTTTGCTATACCAATGGATTCTGTGTGATATCTACAAATTTTCTATTTCTTTCTAACCCTCATATTGATTTGATTTGATTTACTATAGTCACATGTACCCAAGTACAGTGAAAAAGTTTTGTTTTGTGAGCAGTACAAACAGATTATAGCAAACAAAGACATATAAATCAGAGGGTGCCTGGACAGAGCAACGCTTACAGGTTGTGATGATTGGAGGAATATCATCAGGATTTCCTTTTGTAAACAAATGATTCGCCTGACTCTGAAGGAGTTTTTCCTCAATTTTCAATAGATACATGACTGCACCCAATGTCTTTACAACATCTTTATTATCATTATTATCACAACAACATATTCCTTAGTTCAGGGGTTTAAAACTGTATACAATATTCTAGTTGTGGTCTTGGTGGTTTTTTGCCATGACATTCTGGTCAACACTGAACTCCAAGTTTCTTACCAGGAATAATACGACTCATCTCCACTTTGTCTTTCCTTTTCTTGTCATCTATTGGATTTAAACAAACCACAGCTTTTCCGAGAAAAGTATTTAAACGCTAACTCATCAGGGGAGTTTTTGGAGACTTTGTGATTATTCTGTAAGAGAACAGAGCATGGTTGAGCTTGTATCAAGAGAAACCTGTGGTTTACTGCTTTGCTTGTGACCTTGGAAACAGATGTGCAAAGACTGCTTCATAATCTGTACATTTCAGCAACTCCACTTGTGAGTTTGAATGCATTCTTGCACTGAAATATTTCAACCTCTTCGAACATAAACTGGGAGAGAGTGAGGACTGCAGATGTTGGAGATCAGAGTTTGGAGCATGATGCTGGAAAAGGGCTTATGTCCGAAACGTCAATTCTCCTGCTCCATGGATGCTGCCTGACCTGCTCCAACGTAAACAGTGGACTGTTATCTGATACAATTTTCTCTGAAAATCCATAAATTGCAAACAAACCTCTCGAAAACTCAATATGTTTTGGCAATTGTGGTATTTACCATAAACTTAGCACTTAACTACTTGCTACAGTTATCAACTAAAGCAAGATGGTATCTCCTTTTCAGTCCAAAGAAAACAACACATCCTCATTCCCATTCTTATTTTTTGGTGTATGACCATAAAATGAAATGGGAGAAAGTGAGGATTGCAGATTCTGGAGATCAGAGCTGAAACTGTGTTGCTGGAAAAGCGCAGCAGGTCAGGCAGCATCCAAGGAGCAGGAGAATCGACGTTTAGGGCATGAGCCCGATTCCTGAAGCTCATGCCCGAAACGTCGATTCTCCTACTCCTTGGATACTGCCTGACCTGCTGCGCTTTTCCAGCAACACATTTTCAGCATAAAATGAAATGAACTTTCTAAATTATTTCTCAGTCCAAATCACAATTCACAAAATTTCACCAAAGCTGCAATTTTTCTATCTTCTTTTGGATACCAAAAATAATTTCTTGCTACTACTTTGGCACTTGGCTTTCACTGTGTATGTTCAATTAAGTTCCTGTAAAGATCTTGGGAAGTAATAACTCTTAGATTGCATAAGAGATGTGATCTACAATCTGTTTATTTTGATTTGAAAAGGCATTTCATTTCTGAATGCAACTTAGACTGCTGTGCAGTGAATGTGTATCCTTTACAATGCTCTGCTATAAGATTGCCTGGGCATTAAACACATCCACTCAATTAAACCTCAAAATCTTTGACACTGCAGCAACTAACATTTCAGCATGGCGTGCACATGACCATTACAAGTTCCTAGCAGATATTCCTGAGAGAGAAAAACAATAAGGTCTGGGCAGCTAAGAACAGAACGGGCCCTGGAGGAATATCGGAAGAGTAGGACAAGTCTTAAATGAGGAAGTAAGCGGGCTAAAAGTGGTCATGAAATGGCTTTAGCAAGCAGAATTAAGGAGAATCCCAAAGCATTTTATTGTTATATAAGAAGCAAGTGGGTCACTAGAGAAAGGATTGGTCCACTAAAGTATAATGAAGGAAGGCTGTGTGTCGAACCTGAGAGAATGGGTGAAATTCTGAATGATTACTTTGCATCAGTGTTCACTGAAGAGAGGAGCATGATGAATCTTGAGATTAGAGATAGAAGTTTGATTAGTCTGGATCATGTTGGCATAAGTAGGGAAGATGTATTGGGTAGGCTAGATGTTATTAAGGTGGACAAATCCCCAGGACCGGATGGAATCTATCCCAGGTTGCTGAGGGAGGTGAGAGAGGAAATAGCTGGAGCCCTGACAGATATCTTTGTGTCATCTGGTGAGGTGCCGGAGGACTGGAAGGTTGCTCATGTTGTCCCCCTCTACAAGAAGGGTGATAGGGATATTCTGGGTAACTACAGACCAGTGAGCCTGACGTTGGTGATGTGGAAGTTACTGGAGATGGTGTGAGGGATAGGATCTATTTATATTTAGAAAAGAATGGGCTTATCAGTGATAGGCAACATGGTTTTGTGCAGTGGAGATTGCACCTTGCCTTAATAGAGTTCTTCGAGAAAGTGACTAAGTTGATAGATGAAGGAAGGACTGTTGATGTCATATACATGGACCTTAGTAAGGCATTTGATAAGGTTCCCCATGGTACACTAATGGAGAAAGTGAAGTCACATGGTGTGCAGTGTGTTCTAGCTAGGTGGATAAAGAACTGGTTGAGCAGCAGGAGACAGAGAGTAGTAGTTGAAGGGAGTTTCTCGAAATGGAGAAATGTGACCAGTGGTGTTCCACAGGGGTCAGTGTTGGGGCCACTGTTGTTTGTGATATACATAAATGATCTGGAAGAGGGCACTGTTGGTATGATCAGCAAGTTTGCAGATGACACGAAGATTGGTGAAGTAGCAGAAAGCATAAGGGACTGTCAGAGAATACAGAAGGATATAGATAGACTAGACAGTTGGGCAGAAAAGGAGCAGATGGTTTTAAATCCAGACAAATGTGAGGTGATGCATTTAAGCAAGACTAACTCTAGAGCGAATTATACAATGAACAGAAGAGCCTTGGGAAAAATTGATGGCGCAGGTCCATTGTATCCTGAAGGTTGCTGCACAGGTGGATAGAGTGGTCAAGAAGGCATATAATATGCTTGCCTTCATTGGATGGGGTATTGAGTATAAGAGCTGGCAAATCATGTTAAAATTGTACAAGACCTTGGTTCGGCCACATTTAGAATACTGTGTACAGTTCTGGTTGCCACATTACCAAAAGGATGTGGACGCTTTGGAGAGGGTGCAGAGAATGTTTACGAGGATGTTGCAAGGATCGTGCTAGCTGTGAAGAAAAGTTGAGTTGCTTTATTTTCATTAGAGAAAAGGAGATTGAAGGGGGGACCTGATTGAGGTTTACAAAATCATGAAGGGTACAGACAGGATGGATAGAGACAAGCTTTTTCCCAGGGTGACAGATTCAATAACGAGAGGTCACATTTTCAAGGTGAGAGGTGGAAAGTTTAAGGGGGATATATGCGGCAAGTACTTCACACAGAGGGTAGTGGGCATTTGGAACGTGTTGCCAGCAGAAATGGTAGAGGCAGGCAGGATAGATTCATTTAAGATGTGTCTGGACAGATGCATGAGTAGGTGGGGAGCAGATGGATACAGAAGCTTAGGACCGACAGGTTAAGACAGTACATTTGGATCGGCTCAGGCTTGGAGGGCCGAAGGGCCTGTTCCTGGGCTGTAAATTTTCTTTGTTCTTGTTCTTTGTTATAATAACAGAAAGTACAGAAAATATCCAGTAGGTCTGACAGCATCTGTGAAGAAATAAATTTCAAGTTGAGTAGAACTTTTTAGAACTGATATAAGGTAGAAATGTTCTGGGTTAAATGCTGACAAAGGTAGGGAGGGGCTGGAAGTACAAAATAGGGGAGCTCTGATATTGTGTTGAGGGCTGAACAGATCAAATGACAAAGATGCCATAAAGCAAAAGGAATGGTAATAGCGACAGCGAAGGAAGAAAACACTTGACCAGAGTGAGTGCAAGAATGATGATGAGTTTTGTCCAAAACAATCATGGAAAAACAAAAATCAAACTGCACATGGCCACAGAAGAATCGAAATGGACAATGGAGCTCATGCTCCAAAGCTTTTGAGCTTAATGCTTTGTCCAGATGGCTATAATGTTACTACTGGAAGATAAGGCACTGTTCCCCATGTGTTAAGCTTTACTGGAATGTTGTAGTAGGCCACGGACAGAAATACATTTGTGAGAACAAGGCAGAGAAATAAATGGCAAGTGATCAGAAGCTCATTGTCTTTTCCCTGGGGTGGGGGAGTCCAGGACTAGAGGGCACAGGTTTAGGGTGAGAGGGGAAAAATTTCAAAGGGACCTAAGGGGCAACGTTTTTACACACACGGTGGTGCGTGTATGCAATGAGCTGCTGCAGGAAGTAGTGGAGACTGATATAATTACAACATTTAAAAGGCATCTGGATGGGTACATAAATAGGAAGGGTTTAGAGCAATATGGGTCAATTGCTGGCAAATGGGACTAGATTAGGTGAGGATATCTGGTCGGCGTGGATGAGTTGGACCGTGCTGCACATCTCTATGACTCTATGATTCTAGATGGACTGAGTGGCGGTCCCACAAATTAATTACATAATTTGTATTTTGCTGAAAGAAAAGCCGTTTTATTTCCTGGTTGTTCAGGTGCCTTGGACATAACAAGCATTGATGTCACAGACAAGGAGCATTTATGGGAAGTGCAATCTCTGCATTTGCAGCATCACCAAACTCAGTGGAAAAAATGTCCTTTAACAGCTTTTCTTATGCAATTTTTTTTCATCTAGTCACTCAAATGGGATCTTCCAACTTTCATTGGGCATGCAGTTTTCTCCTGATGATATTCATTACCAAACTCACTGCATTAATTGGAAGTGAGGCCTCATGGTAAGAATCATAACCGTTTCCTGCCCTATCATAACACACACTATGCTAGCCTTGTCCAAGGTGGCCAGCCAGGTTTGATCAGTCTCATCCATCTGGAGGAATGTTCAGCTCTGTAGGAGGAAGATCAATGTCCTTCTCCACTCCATCAGGATAACTACGACCATCTCCTCTCTGATTCCTTCCACTCACTCTATCTCTGCTGCTGGAACCACCTTCAACAAAGGCTCATGCTCTATTGCTCTACTAGTAAATGTAATGTTTTCCCTAGCAGCCCTTATCCAGCCCAACCTGTGACATCACTCACATTGCATGGACTCTGCACTGCCTACTCACTCGTTCTGGAAACCATTTCTACTGCACTAACAGTAATAGCTATGCCATCCACTTCCACCTTCCACAATACCTGCCTCTCTCCCATTTCTGAGCAAAAGGGGCCATAATATGGCAGGAAGAATCATGAAATGTGTCCTGCTGCCTGATATTCAGCTCACCACTCTGTAATCAGTGGAGAATCCCGACTCTGACAGTCCCAAGTAGGGCTGTTCAGGTATCAGAAGCTATTATTGGCTTACTGTTCTGGGCAAAGGCTATCAGCTTTGATTGGCCTCACAACTGTGGTAACCTTACTGGCTTTGTTCCTGTACTAAATGGCATGACAAGACTATAGTAATATGAGTTTGTAGCTCTGGATGAGGGGACAATGCATGAAAACACAAAGCAAGTCGATGCGGTGAAATGCATACTGTGAGCAAGCAGGTAGGCCCAGAGTGTGTGAGAGCTGGGGTAGCAAGCAAAGAGCCCAACAACATAGCTGCGTAAAGTCCATGAGCTGAGTGCATGTCCCTAAGCAAACCGCATCCTTGCTGCAGCATTACAGTGATCATAATTGGTACAGCCCAATATGCAATGGAAGTCTAGAATTATCTTCTAAGTGGAAAGTGTGGAGCTGGAAAAGCACAGCAGGTCAGTCTGAGGAGCAAACGTTTTGGGCATAAGCCCTTCATCAGGAATGTGGGGGTGGGAAGGGGGCTGAGAGATAAATAGGCGGGAGGGTGAGGCTGGGGGAAGGTGGGTGCAAGTGGGAGGTGATGGTGATAGATCGGACTGGAGGGTGGAGTGGATAGGTAGGAAGGAAGATGGACAGGTAGGACAGTTCAAGAGAGTTGGAGAGTTTAATCGGCAATGAGGTGAAGGGAGGTGAGATGAGGAAACTGGTGAAATCGATGGTGATGTCATGTGGTTGGAGGGTCCCAAGACGGAAGATGAGGCTGTGCTTTTCCAACGCCACACTTTTCAGCACTATCTCCAGTATCTGCTGTCCTCACTTTCTCCTTTTCCTCTAATGGATCAAGAGATTCACAGAGGCTGGCATTTAACAAAGAATGATTGGCAACAATTAATCAGGATGTTGAGTTGCTACTCACTGAGTATCTCACTCCATTCCACCATCATCTCCTCCTCGCCCACATCACTCACAGCCAAGTAAGATTCTGTGCAGGCATTTCCTGAGATTCTGATTAATCTCCTGAACCTAGATTTATTGAATTGACTGGCTGCAGAAAATGCAGGAAGATGGGTCTGGATGGACAGATCCAAAGTGAAAAATCTTCTACATGATTGGGCAGTTTTTCCTGCCCAATTTTACAGGCAGAAAGAAACAGAAAATCTGTTCAATAAATGCTGGTCCAGCTAGTGAAGAAAACATTGTCCGAATGAATAAAAAAAGTGCATATTTTCAATATCAAACAAATCTACCCTCCGTGATTTCCTCTTTATTTTCAGCGATTTAATTCCTCTCTGTGTTACTTTTACTACAACAGTTTAAAGGATATTTTGAATGCAACCAAACCACTCATCTATTATAAGAAAGAGTCAAACTGTCCCTTCGTGATTGTGGTCTGCTGAATTGAAGATGGATAAAGAAGAAAGGTTTTGCAATTTTTGAACAAAGGATCTACCCTGGATAACTGTAACTGTCAATGGGAAATAAGAGACAAAGATAGTGGAAACAAAGGAAGCTCACTTAAATGTGTTGGGTCAGTTTCAATCCTTTTGTTCTCAGGAACTGTGAAATTATATTGTAAAGCATGAAATTGCAGCATAAGTAATCTAAGTTTCAGCACTAACTGTTACCCTATGACTCACTCACTTGCGAAAATGAGCTGGTTGTGTTGTTACATTATAGAAGGAGCTGTCAATTCTATTTCCATCTCTTTGGCCAATTTACTCAGCAATTTGTGTTCATGCAAAGTAATTTTGGCTTTGCGTCAATGCAAGCTGTAAAGTATGGTTGTTGAATTAAGCACTGTTCTCTGCAAGAGCTGGTAAGCTGTTCTACAAGTGTAACTTTCAAGGTGGTAGTTGGTGCTTTTTCATGGGTGCAAGAGAGGCAAAGAGCCAAGAGGAGATAATTGAAACAAAAGCATGCATTTTTCATTATGTGTACTGACTGGAAAAATTGGGTTGACTGTAGAAACAGTTGATACACAAAGAATGCCAGCAAACACTAGGAGAGAAAAAGGTTTAAAAAATGTGGAAAGAGAAATGAAAAAATTTGTTATGAAAGCACAACAGGTCAGTCAGAATCTGAAAAAAGAAATAAAACATAATGTTTATAAATTCTGTAGTTGAGAAGTCCCACCTGAATGTTAAAGTGTTAGATGCTGCCAGTTGATCATTTCCAAATCTAGCTCCTATAAATGTCAGTTCTTGTGCTCAGCTGCTCACTGCAGTAACACCTCCTCAGTGAGTATTTAAGAAAGAGGAAGCTGAACCAATTTAGCAGCACAATAGTTTTATTAAGAAAGTAAAGTTTGCAATTAGTCTTTTGTTAAGACCTTGACTGCCAGAAATTTTACTGCCTCCACAACCTGTCTTGAATTTAAGTTGTACTTAGTCAAAGCGGTATAGCAAAGGTGGTTACTTGCTGCAAATATGACAGCAATCCAATAATTGACACCCGTACCTACTTTTAGAGAGGTGTGATTAATGGCAACTGAGAATAGAAGCAGAAATGTGTAGGAAATCAATTAACATCTGAAAAAGGAAGAGGCAAGGGATCTGCTAGGAACATTGAACATCTTAATTAATAGATCAATCTGAATGTATCAAAACTGAGTGAAATGGTGGTGTGTTACAATTCACTCAAGGAGTCCATATTGCTATGACAATGTAGATGTTGCAGTCTGGAGCTATTGGTAGTGATGGACTGCAGTTTACAAAATGTTTCCATGAAATGGTTGACCAAGAATTGTTCTTGCTGCTACCACTTCCAATTGGGAGGATCTGAAGGTTGATATATAATCTATTTGGTTGCTTTATGAATATAGGATAAAGTGAGGACTGCAAATACTGGAGATCAGGGTCAAGAGTGTGGATCTGGAAAAGCACAGCAGGTCAGGCAGCATCTATGGAGCAGGAAAAGCGATGTTTCTCATCAGGATTCCTGATGAAGGGCTCTTGCCCAAAACTTTGATTCTCCTGCTCCTCGGATTCTGCCTGACCTGCTGTGCTTTTTCCAGCATCACACTTTGCATTGTGAATCTACATCCCTTGACCAAGAAGTACTAGGATGGGCTGTGAACCCAGAATCTTTGACTATCCACCGCGCCAGAAAACCTCTGGTGTATGTTAAGTAGTAGTGAACAAAACCATTAAAATATTAAGGTTTGTAGCCTAAGCAGTAGAGGCATGATACATTGCTAGTCAGAAAGACTTGAAGTCAAACTTCAGTGCGCCAGTCAGGCCGCTGTTTGGAAATGGTCACCCTCCCGTTTTATGATTGTACCACGTAAGTCTTCTTGTAGGCAATAACTGAACAGCAGATGATTTTCATTCTGCAGGATAGATCAAGGAGGCCTCCCAGTTAGGCCAGGCAAACCTTCCCTGGTGAGAGTGAGCAATAAATATAGCTCTTGATGTTAGCATACACTGATGGGACAAGATACAGGTTACATGCATGGTAGTTTTTTTCCATAGAAATGGATAAGTGAAAGATGTGCTACCAGAAACCATACCAAACAGCCACAGCATCCTCCTTGGCTTTGGATGGTAGTGGGCCGGTGTGAGAATGATGTGTTGGCATTGAGGGAATACTGCCCATACAGAAGAATGATTCGTCACAGACTGTTGTCCTCACCCTGAGGCTTTAATGTCTCCAGAAATGGAACTCATCACTCTTATGTTACTTTTGCAGCAAAAGAAGTCCCAGAATGTCTGGGAGATTGCAAGGATCAATGGAGCAGCAGCAAAGGATCTTGACAGTCATAATCGAGAACCATCCTGAAGAGAATCCCCTCCCGTAACCCTGCTGCAGGCAGCTCTTGCTCATTATTTTATGTTCACTCTTGGGACATGGGCATCCCTGGCTGGACCATTTTATGCTGGTCCATATTTGCCTTTCAGAAAGTGGTAATGGACTGACTTTTTGAACTGCTGCAGTCCATGTGCTGTAGATTGACCCATAATGGTATTAGAGAGATGTTCCAGGATTTTGACCCTGCAGCACTGAAAGAACAGCAATGAATTTCCAAGAGAGGATAGTGCATGGAAATCTGAAGCACAAAGGGACTTAGAAGTCCTAGTTTGGGATCCTCTTAGAGTTAATTGGCAGGTTCAATTGGCTGTTAGGAAGGCAAATGCAATGTTGCCATTCATTTCAAAAGGGCTACAATACAAGAGCAGAGATGTACTGTTGTGGCTCTAGTCAGGCCACATTTGGAATATTGCAACCAGTTTTAGGCCCTGTACCTAAGGAAGGATGTGGTGGCATTGGAGGGGGTTCAGAGGTGATTTACAAGAATGATACTGGGGATAGAGGGTTTGTAATATGAAGAGCAGGTTGGGCCATACTTGATGGAGTTCAAAAGATTGAGTGGATTTGGAGAAGACTTTTTCCACTAGTAGGAAAAACTAGCACTCAAAGGCGCAGCCTCATAGTGAAAGGGCAACTCTTTTGAACTGAGATGAGGAGGAATTTCTTCAGCCACAAGGGGGTAAATCTCTGGAACTTGTTGGTGCAGACGACTGTGAAGACCATAATGTTGAGTGTATTTAAGACAGAGATGGATAGGTTCTTAATAAGTAAGGGGATCAAGATGTTTGAGAGAAGGCAGAAGAATGACAGGATAATGAGTGGATATCTTAAGCATTAAGGGATTAAGGAATCTTAGTTCAGGATTCTCTTAGGGTTAATAGGCAGGCACAGTTGGTAGTTGGTAGTTGCCATATTTAAATGGTGGAGCAGACATGATGGCCTGAATGGTCTAATCTTGTTCCTTTATCTGTGCTCTTAAACAGCCTTGCAGCAGTGATCATTGCAGTCTTCAAGTTGACCAAGTGTTTTATCTGATTAATTGCACGATATTGCTGTCACTTTGCCTTTCTCTGCCTATTTCTCCTGTTCTCTTCCTTATGATGTGTGTTTTATTTCCCACAGTGTAATTTACCTGTTGTGGGAATGCTTATATTATTCTTGTAACATCAGCAACAGGGCTGTGGATAACATAGTATTGAAAAATACAGCATTTGTTTATTACAACTAGCTCTTTAATATAAACAGTACATTCACAGACATATCAGTGTTTGGGGGGATATTAGGCTATTCAAACACAGCAGACTGACTCTTGTAGCATTTCATGCTTTAAGGAATTCCTGTTGAGACAGAGTCTGCAATCTTTAAACCCTTGGGCCACCTGCTATGATATAGTCGATTAGGCAAGACCATGTTTCTTAATGATGCACTGACATACTAACATAGTTCAATTGAAATAACCTTCTAAAGACTGTATAATTGCCTTATTGCTGTTCAGTTTTATTCTTTTTAAAGGATTCGCCATGGCGTAACACCCCTGAATTATGGGTTCCTCTGGAAGCTGTATTTAGTCTATTACTATGAAAAATTCTTCCAGGATTCAAAAGTCAAAAACCATCTCAGATGCTGCCTATACCTACTCAGGGAATTCCATGCCAGTTCTGAAATAGTACCTACCTGCCATCCATGCAAGCCTGAGAAGATTTACTGCTCCTATTTCGCCCATTCATTTTCCAGAAGAAAAATAGGCCACTTAAGATCTCCATTGCAGTGACATTTAGGTCATGGTCCTGATTTTTGTGTAGCCATGTCACACTCTTTCACTCTCCAGCCCTTTAACCACTTGCTAATCCTCCTGATTTCTCTCCTCCTATGTCAACATACATGCAGTAATCTAGGGGTAATCATTGGTGAGTATAGCTTTACACTACTGATAAAAGTCATATAAATAATGATCAAGATATATAAATTCTAAATGTGTGATAAAAGGAGTGATTAAGATAATAAATACCAAAAATTAGATTTGCACATGGAGGCAGAAAGCATTGTTGAAGTTCTAAATTAATACTTTGCATCTATCTTACCCAAAGAAGATGATGTTCTCAGGCCATAGTGACAGAGGAGGAAATTCAGTCACTCATAGACAGGGAACTGAACCAAATGGGATGCAGTAAAGGTCACTGGGGGAAATTAGAATGGTAATTGCAAGATGCTGGAAATAATTTTTCAGTCTTAGACTCCAGGTAGTTCCAGAGGGCTGGATAACTGCAATTGTCATACACTTGGTCAAAAGTGGTTACAATGAGAAGCTAAACAACTACAGACTGGTCAGATTAAGCTCTGCAGTTGCAATACATCCAGAAACAACAATTTAGGAAAAAAAAATTGTCATGTTGAAAAATGTAAGTTAACAAAGGAAAACTAAAATTAATTTCTAAAGGAAAAATCATGTTTAACTAATTTACTAGGGTTTTAATGAGGTAACAGAGAGAGTGATCATAACAATAATGTTGATATGGTGTACAGAGACTTCCAGAAGGAATTAATAAAATATCACACAACAAACCTGTGAACAAGGTTAGAGCTCAGAGAGTAAAAAGGACAGTATTGAATGCAAAATTGATTGAGTGAAAGAAAATAGAAAGGAATGTTTCATGGATTTTATTCAGATTGGGGAAGGTTTGTAATGGAATCCTCAGGGGCCAGTGTTGACATCCTTGCTTTTCCTGATACAGATTAATTACCTACACCTTATGGTAAACACATAATTTCTAGGTATCGTAAGCTGTGAGGAGAATAATGTCGATTTTCAATAACAATTTGGTGGAGTGGACAGATAGATAGCAGCTACGGTTCAATGGCAAAAAATGTAAAGTGATATATTTGAAAGGAAGAACATGTAGGGAAAATGTAAAAGAAAGGGGGCCTCTAAAATGGGTTTAGGAATAAAGCAATTTGGATGTATGTTTGAGCAAATCAGTAAAGTCGGCAAAATAGGCCATAACAGCAATGAATGATACATGCAGTATTCAGAGCTTCAGTAGTTGGGCTGGTGAGCACAAGAACAAAGAGGTTATGTTGAACCTATGTCAGACACTGAAATATAATACCCGAGAGTTCAATGGAGTCTGATTCAATCCAGGCATTCAAATGGGATTTAGATTGTTCCTTTTTAAATAACTATGTTGTGAGTTATGGAGAACAGCCAGGATAATGGCACTCAGTGAGATATTGATTGAAAGGGCTGACACCGACACAAGGGGCTAAATAGCCTCCCTTCTACACTATAACATCTCTGTGATAAAATGATTACAGTATCAGAGACCATCATAATTAGTTTTACTGAGTGTAGAAAAGGGAAATGAAAAGAACTGATTACAATTCCTGTTCCTGATATCTACAAACTGATGTCTGACTCCTGGGGTATGCAATTATTTGGTTGTTAGTTAAGAAACAGGATCGCACTTGCTTGTAACACATCCCATGATAGAATTACTTGATTACATAGAATGGTGACTTGAACAATGTACCTCCCAACCCAGTACCTTCAGGATAGAAAAAAATGAAAGGGAAAATTGATGATAAAAAGGCCAAAAAGGTACATAGGTAGAAACATATAATGATATGAACATTAAATTATCTTTCCTTTTCCTTTCTCCTTTGCCATTACAATAAATTTGCTTGCAATTTTGAGCCTGTAATTGCTGCATGATCGGCACATTTATTCAAAGATCTCTTGCTGAAAAACTCCTGAAATGCCTTCTGGGTGAGTGCACGTCTGGGTAAAATAGTACCTAAAGCAAAGTACATTTCCTTTGAGGATTCTTTATTCGCATTCCATGAAAAGGAATTCATTTGTTCTTTTTAGATGACACAATAGCAGGTCAGCATTCTGATTTGTAGAAGTGATGTCAGAAGATTGTGTATATGAAAATAAAAAGCGGACAGGGAGTCATACCTGCAAAATGTTGCAATTTGGCCTTTTTCTCCCTGTTTGTTTCTTAATAAAAATAGACATATTTTTCTCTGAAGACTGAAATCTATGCTACTAATCTGTTATTGTGTTTTCTACAGACATTGGAAAAATCTGACAGCTGTAATTGACATTCTTCCTCCCCTTAACAATAGAAGAATCATAGAATTTTGACAGTGTGGACACAGGCCATTCAGTCTATTGAGTCCACACCATCCCTCTGAAGAGCATCCATTTCCAGACCCAAACTCTTGGCTTTCCCTAAAACCCTACATTTCCCATGGCTAACCCACTTAGCATGTACATCCCTGGTATAATGGAAAATTTAGCATGGCCAGTCCACTAACCCGTACATCATTGAACAGTAGGAGCAAACTAGAGCACCCAGAGAAAACCAATGCAGACACAGGGGAAATGTACAAACTTCACACAGACAATTATCCAAAGATGGAATTGAATCCAGGTCCCTGGCATCAGTGCTAACCACTGAGCCACTTTATGACTAATTGTGATGAATTAATGTTGTGCGAGCCTTGGCGAGTGACAGCACCCTTTACTCTGATTTGGAAGATTCTGGGTTTAAACTACATCCAGAAACCTGAGCACATAATCTCAAATGACACTGTAGGAATAACTGAGGAAATGTTCAATGAATTTGTCACCTTTTACCTGAAATCTTAGGTGATGGGATTCAACTTGGTTATTGGACTGATCAAGTACCAACCTCCTCTCCCTCTTCCATCTCTTGTCCAACTTGGTTACATCACCAGTCAAGCATGCTTCTTACCTTTATAATCCTCCATTCAATGTTCCTTACTGCGCCAACAAGTATTGTTACTAGTGAGGGCCCCAAACCTCTCCTTGAATCTCTTCAACATTGAGGTTTCATTGCCTCTAACATTATCAAAGGCATGATGTCTCTTGACCTCCACCCACAACTGTGGCACCGTGTAATCTTCCAGAATCCCTGACCTACAATATCCAACGTCCCCCATCCCGATGACCAGTTTCTCTGCTTCACCAGCCTCCACACTGAGCCTGAGACATGTTTTGTCCACAATAGGGATGGTGTTTTTAAAAGAAGCTTCATTGCCCAGATTAGTTTTAGGCCAACATGACTTGGACAGACTGGAGTCCAACCCATGGACTGACTGAAGCACAACCCAGTATGACTCACCTCACTTACATTTTTGTTGTTGGGTTTCTGAAGCATTGAGTTTCTTAATCCGGTTGAAGGTTTTTGGGAAAACCAAAGTTAATTCGAACATGTAGCTATATTAATAGGGAGCAGATACATGCAAAGAGGCAATTTATCTTGATGACAACAATCAGATTTTTTTTGCCATCTTTCTCGCCACAGCAGGAACTGAACAATCCCATCAAATTTGTTACTTAACACCTGTCTGCAACATGAATCCTTTCTTCAAAAGCCTGCATAGTCATTGGATTCTTAAATCAGAGCCTAATTTGCAAAACTTTGCTTTTGTAAGTGATAACCACAAGGTCACCCTGCTGATCCAATTCATTTAATTTGGTTAACTTCCAGCATTGAGATATTAACATTTTAGAGGAGTTAGGAGTTGAAGTGGCTGCATAATTTACCAGGACTATTTCTTTCCACACATTTGAAAATAGAATGTGCCATTACTTCAAGTCATGAAAAAGCCCCAACAATGCAGGATGTATCAACTTTTTCACAAAGGAATCCACCACTCAGTTTCCCATGGGGAGCAGTTCCTAAAACTGTACAAATAAAAACTGCATCAAGTTCTGTCACTGGATATTATTATTACAATAGCCTTGCAGAACTGCAATTCTGAATGTGTTGTTGAATCAAGGCCACAACCTCATAAAAGGTGTAGTTCTATGAAGTCCACCAGTTCCCCTGGTACTTAATGAGCCATTAAAAAAAAATCATGACAGTTAGTAGCTTTCCTAATCTTTTTTCATCCTGGAAGAGAGAAAGCAAGAAAGGTTCTAGGAATTACCAGCTTGGTCTATCATCTCAGCTTGAGAGAATATTTTTGAGGTCAACAAATCGCAATGCCATTTGGGAGACACCCAGCAAATGCAGGACAATTATACGTCAAACAGAATGGGGTTGGTGGAGCAGAAATCATTGAGATGGAGACAGAACTAAGGATCCTTTCAGGAATTTCATACCAAAGAAGTTGAGCAATGTTCCTGCTGAGAATTGGGATGTGGAACATTTTCTCAGTATCAAAAACACCACTTCCCTGATCAAGTTAAATGGAAAATAAAGCTCTTTGTATGTGCCCAAAATAGTCTCCTACTGCAGACTACATGGATATAATATTATTCCATCACTTACATGAACTATCTTTAATTTTATCTTAATCAGTTACAAGTTAGCTAAACTTTCCCAATATGTAGATTTATATATTGTAGGAAATACATTCTGAATGTCATGCTTCAATTTGAGTCAGAGAGTCATAAAATCATACAGCACAAAAACAGACCCTGCAGTCCAACTCATCCATGCTGACCACGTTTCCCAACTAAACTACTCCTGTTTGCCGACATTTGGCCAATAGCCTTTTAAACCTTTCCCATTCATGTACATGTCCAAATGACTTTTAATTATTGCAACTGTTCCTGCATCTGCTACTTTGTTTGGTAGTTCATTCCATTGTGTGAAAAAGCTGCCCCTTTTGTCCCTTGCAAATCTTTTTTCATCTCACCTTAAACCTATGCCTGCTAGTTTGGGACTCCCCGACACTGGAGAAATGTTCTTGGCCATTCACTGTATCAATGCCTCTCATGATTGTATAAACCTCTCTAAGGTCTTGCCTCAACTTTATACCCTCCAGGGGAGAAAGCCCAAGTCTATTTGGTCTCTCCTTAGAGCTCAAATTCTTCAATCCCACTAATATCCCTGTTAATCTTTTCCAATTTTACACACAGCACTCAATTCACTGAATTCCAACCTGATAACCATGGGTGAGGTGCCAAAAGACTGGTAGTTGGATAATGTGGTGCCATTATTAAGAAAGATAGTAAAGAAAAGCCAGGGAATTATAGACCAGTGAGCCTGACATCAGTAGTACACAAGTTGTTGGAGGGGATCCTGACAGACAGGATTATATGTATTTGGAAAGGCAAGGACTGATTAGGGATCGTCAACGTTGGGTTTGTGCATGGAAAATTGTGTCTCACTAACTTAATTGAGATTCTTGAAGAAGTGATGAAGACGATTGATGAAGGCAGAGTGGTAGAAGTGATCTATAGCAACTTCAATAAGACTTTTGACAAGGTTCAGCATGGTAGACTGGTTAGCAAGTTAGGATCACATGGAATACAGGGAGAACTAGCCATTTGAATACAGAACTGGCTTGAAAGGTAGACACAGAGGGTGTTGATGCAGGGTTGCTGTTCAGACTGGAGGCTTGGGACCAGCAGTGTGCCACAAGGATTGGTATTGGGTTCACTGTTTATTGTCATTTATATAAATGATTTGGATGTGAGCATAAGAGATATGGTTATTAAGTTTGGTTAGTAAGTTTGCAGATGACACCAAACCTGGTGATTTAGTGGACGGTGAAGAAAGTTATCTCAGAGTACAAAGGGATCTTGTTCAGATGGACCAATGGGCCAATGTGCTAAGGAGCAACAGATGGAGTTAAATTTAGATTAAAAAGTAGAGTCGCAGGTAGATAGAATAGTGAAGAAGGTGTTTGGTATGCTTTTTTTTATTGGTCAGAGTATTGAGTACAGGAGTTGGGAGGTCATGTTGCGACTACAAGACATTGCTTAGGCCACTGTTAGAATATTGCGTGCAATTCTGGTCTCCTTCCAATCGGAAAGATATTGTGAAACTTGAAAGGGTTCAGAAAAGATTTACAAGGATGTTGCCAGGGTTAGAGGATTTGAGCTATAGGGAGAGGCTGAACAGGCTGGGGCTGTTTTCCCTGGAGCGTCGGAGGTTGAGGGGTGACCTTATAGAGGTTTACAAAATTATGAGGAGCATGGATAGGGTAAATAGGCAAAGTCTTTTCCCTGGGGTCGGGGAGTCCAGAACTAGAGAGCATAGGTTTAGGGTGAAAGGGGAAAGATATAAAAGAGACCTAAGGGGCAACCTTTTCACACAGAGGGTGGTACGTGTATGGAATGAGCTGCCAGAGGATGTGGTGGAGGCTGGTACAATTGCAACATTTAAGAGGCATTTGGATGGGTATATGAATAGGAAGGGTTTGGAGGGATATGGGCCGGATGCTGGCAGTGGGACTAGATTGGGTTGGGATATCTGGTCGGCATGGATGGGTTGGACTGAAGGGTCTGCTTCTACGCTGTACATCTCTATGACTCTATGAACACCATTGGCAAAATTAGCCATCTAGCCTAAGTGAACTAACCAATCCTTCTGCAAGCTTCACATTCAGTCAAGTACCTTTAAAAGTTTTTGCAATGACTTCCAGTAAATCCTTTTAAAACCATTGGTTAGACAGCATGCAAATTCAAATGACCGTTCTGAAAAAGCATCACTGGACCCAAAATGTTAACTCTGCTTTCTCTGCACAGATGCTACCAGGCTTGTTGAGGTTTCCTAACAATTTCTGTTTTTGTTTCTGATTTTCAGCATCTGCAGTTCTCTTTTTTTTGCAAATTCAGATATTCTGAATGCAGCAAGAATATTGGCATGCTATGGTTCTACAGCAAGCATTTGGTCTATTTTACATACCACCTTAAGCAAGCAACTTGAAAGTCACTTCTTACTAGTACAATATCATGGCCAATAATAACTTCTCATACATTTGAAAACAGGGCAATCAGCTTTGATCTGACAGCAATCTACTTTTTACTGTATATTGTTACATGACTCACTACACTGCTGACATCATGGGGAACATAAATCTAATGCAAAGAAAGTGCATGTCTTTAAGACTGCGCACCTTGAAAATGAGAGATCATTAGCAGAAGTACCAGTGAAACAAAAGCAGTTAAATTGTATTCGGCAGCCGGGCATAATCTCTAGTAAAAGCTCTTCAGTTCTATTTACAACAAATGTGCATCAGGAGATGAAAAGATGATTCGTGATTGAGCTTTTAGAGGTGCCATTGCAGAGACAGTTTAATGCCAGCAATGGAATAAGTGTGGACCTGTGTTAAGTGGATAACCGAAGCATAAAAAGACATTTTAAAGCAAGTTGCGCACCTTACAACATGTCGCATTTTCTTAGCTTTGGACTTCAGGTGGAATGTTGTGTAAAAACAGAATTAGGAACAGAAGAAAGCCTTATCTCTTGTTGGGCTTGCTTTGCCATTCAATATTGTCATAGCTAAGCTTGAGCTTCAGCTCAGTTATTCTGCCCAACCCCATGTACTTTGATTCTCTTAAAATCTATCAGGCTCAACATTAAATATATTCTGATGGTGCATTTGCAAATCTTTCGGGTATATGGATTCCAAAGGTCCCCAAGCATTTTTAAAAAATCAGCCTATCAGTCCTAAGTGATGAATTCCTTACCCTGAAACTACTTGCTTCCTTTTATTTAGATTTCCCAGGCAGGAGAAGAAAATCACCCAGTTTTGTTCCTAAGATATAAGCTTATAAAAAGTGTCATATTGTAAGACAGACAACTTCATTTAAAATGTCTTTTGTGCTTCAGTTGCCCATTTAATACAGGTCCACACTTATGATATTAATGGATTAAACTGTCTTTTAAATGGCACCTTGAACAACTCCTGATGCTCCTTTCCCCAGGCAAGGGAAACAATCTTGCAGTTTCAATGTTTTGGGAGGCCCTTCAAAATCTTGAATGTTTCAATGATACCAACCTTCCATTCTTCAAAACTCAAGAATATAGGCCCATTTTATCCTGCCTCTCATCATGAAGCAATTCTGTCATCCCAAGGACAAAGGCTTTCCTGCCTCCAAAGCAAGTGTATCTTTGTTTAAACAGAAACGCAGCAGGTCTGGCTGCATCTGTGGAGAGAGAAACAGAGTCGGTTGAAGGTTTTGTTTCGCAATCAGTTATTTGAAGATTTTTAAGTGGTTCAAAACATCCCCAGATCTCTGGGTCTAGACATTAGACTTATTTGGGGAATGTGAAATGAAGAAAGCAGTCATAAGATGTTTCAGGGCAAAATAATCTCTGTTTTTGTTTAAAATACAAAAGTTAAGTATAATACAAGAAATATAGGTAAGCACAATAAACAGGGAAATTGACAATCAACTATACAGAGAATGGATTACTATTAAATACACTATTAGCTAAATTAAAAGCATTATTTTAAACTAAAGATGACAGCTTTAATTTCAGAGTCTTAAATTAGACTTCATATCCTTAGGAATCCCAATGCAGTGTCACCGCCTGCTTTCCCCTCCCTACTACCTAGGTTGCAACTTTGCGGTCTTGGGAGTTTCAGCTCATCACTAACGAACATGTGGTATTGAAGTGTGCCTGACTATTCCTGCTTGCCGTACCCAGAGCTTGGCTGAAGACTTTGGACTGTGTAGGATTTTCAGTTTGGGTTGAGTCTGCAGATGCGTTGAGGTTTGTGGTAGATCTATCGGGTATGTACTTGGTTTTCTTTACTTTCAGATGATTTTGCAATCTGGGTTTTCACCTCAGGATATATCTGAGGCCTTGTGTGTGTTGGTTGAGTTGTTGGTTTTTGGAGTTTGTCAATTTTTAGATCTGCTGGTTGTGGTCAGTTGCTGTTGGTTCTCTTGGTCTGTGTGCAGTAGTTCTTGCTTGGAAGCTCTGGAACATTCTTGGATTACTGTCAGAAGGGCCCTCAGAATTCCTCTTGGAATTGCTCCTGGAATTGCCACCCCAGTCTTCAATTATATTGATTGTGGGTCCATTATCTTCATGCCATGTCTGTGCTTTCTATTGTGTTTCTGGTGATTCCTTCTCCAGTCAATTGGTTCCCCAGACATTAAGAATATGTGTGAATGGATTTCAGTTGATGCTGAATGCCCAGTATCTCTGTAGGCCCATACAGTCTGTGCTGGATAGCCTGAGCTGTCTCAGACTAGAGTCTGTTAGTGTCGGTTGATTGTTCTTTTAGGGATGAGATGTAAATTGGAACTCCAGGCTGAACATTAGTCCCAAACAGAAATCCCCATTCTGCTGGCTCTGTTGTGTATTCACTACAGCTTTAGTTCAAGGTTCTGACCAAACTTTTGGATATTGGAAAAGTCCAAAACCTTGTCCAGTATTTCAGCTGATGGGGATTTTTGCTTGATCCTACATCTGGTATGAACGTTCTTGAGTGCGTGAGTTTCTCCAGCATTCTGTATTTGTTTCAGATTGAGAATCTGCAGTATTTTGCCTTTGGTTTGCATTTATCTTTCCTTAAATATGGAGACCAGGATTACACACAACATTTGGTCCTTGAAAGCTCATTAAAATTAAATCAGAACTTCTTTATTCTTGTACTCCAATCCCCTACAACAAAGCAAGCCTTTTTCCTTATCAATTGTTGACAGTACCTAAATGCTAGAAGAAAGTGAGGTCTGCAGGTGCTGGAGATCAGAGTCGAGAGCGTGTTGGTGGAAAAGCGCAACAGGTCAAGCAGCATCCGAGGAGCAGGAGAATTGACATTTCGGGCTGGAGCCCTTCATCAGGAATGAGTACCTAAATACTAACCATTTGAGTTCCTTGTAAAAGTGCACCCTGATCTCTCTAAACATCATTTCTAAGTTTCACACCTTCTTAAAATATTTTCTTTTCTTATATTCTTACAACCATAATGAATAACCTCCTACTCTCTCACATTATACTCTAGCTGCACCTTGGTGCACACCCACTTAACCTGCCTGTATCTCTTTGCAGCCTTGTTTTGTCCTCCTCACGGCTGCCATTCCCACCTAGCACTGTATCATCAGCAAACTTCGTGACACTATCCTGTCTGTTCATCTAAGTCAGTGATATAGATTGTAAATATATAAGGCCTCAGCACTGTTCCTTTTAGGTCTGCATTAGTCTCAGTCTTCCATCTTTAAAATGATCAATTTAACCTGCTTTCTATCCATTAACCAATCGTTTCCATGCTAATTAACCACTTTCAACTTCATGAGTTCTTATCTTGTGTGACACTATTTGCCTTTTCAAAATCAAAGTCTGCATCACGGAGTTTTCTCTTTACCTGCCTAAATAATCATATTTTCAAAAACTGAAAAACGTCCTTCTTGCACAATTATTTTAACTTTTATAATCATATTATACTAGTTTTCCTGAAACATTGTAAAGACTTTCATAATTGTTGTAGAAAAAAAGACATTTCGTCAAAGTTTTTTGGCTTGCACTCATCAGAATAGGAATAACACTTTAATGGGAAATAACTGTTTGTACTCTATGTGAGGAAAAGTGCTGAGGGCTGGCAAATGGGCTCTAATTAGTAAAAGAGTTACCGCCGAGAATGAACCATGATTAAAAGTTACAAGTCTGGCTTTGTTCAAACTTTAAGGCAGGTAAATTGATTCTGATTTATCAAGGCAACTAAATCGCAACACATCCATGTCCTCAGAACTAAAAGCATTCCAGTGCCTTCACCAACTTATTTGTACTGCTTCCTGGACCCCTCTGGATAACGATCTTCTCTTTTCTTGTCTACTGAACTCACCAAAATGTTTAGTGCAACCTCAGAGAAACTTGAAGCATGTTCTCTGTCCAGTTTCTCCATTATTTAATACTTTTCCGTCTCTTTTGGAACTAATTCCAAACTTGCTTCAGCCGGTCTGCACCTCCCCTTTAAAAGTTTTAGGCAGTGTTGACATTGCACAAGCATTGGGCAATCTTGCTTAGACATACTGTCTGCATCAAAACAATCAGTATTGGTTAATTGTACGTTGTTATACCGAAGCTTGTTTCCAGGACTTGTCCAAATTTTGCGGGCCTAGGCTTTTTAGTAGAAACTATATTTGTGATGTGATCCCATTCCCAGAAAGGTTCGCTAATTATTCTTGGGGCCACAGATAATGTCACATCTTATTATGTGATCAACAGGGGCTCCCTGTGGAAAAAAAAACTGTCATCAGATTTTGCAAACTGAAGAATTGGGTGAGGTTCTTTGATCACTCAGCAATGGGGAAATAAAGAGGCAGAATTTACTTCACAGTCCAAAATAAATGCTCAATTATTCAGCATCTGCTTTATATTTGGAGCAGCTTGTATGATGCACTTGATGCAGCCGGAAATGTAAGAAACCACCGCACAGGGTATTAAAGACGATTAGTTGGAATCAAAGCCTGAAGAGATTATGACAATTTTATCACAGACATCACAGAGATAAAAAGGTGAAGAAGTTATCTCCTAATCTGCTTGTGAAGGCAAAGTAAAATGGATGGAATTTCTTGTTTTCATTTGAGTTATGAATAAAGTTCAGCCTCTTCCAGATCAAAGACATGTCTCAAAAACTGATGAGTGAACTGATGTTTACCAGTACATTCACATTTATATAACACACAGATTGACTGAGTGGGCAAAACAATGGTGCATGGAATTTAATATGGTTAATGGTTATTGCAAAGAATGATTGGAGTATCTTTAGGCTAATGAGTAGCAATGAATAATACAATTAGGAACTGCAGAACACCAAAGAGATATGGTATGTAATTATTATTTAAAATTATTTAAAACTAGTGGACACTACAATAAGCCATCAATGAAAGAGACCAGTGGAATATTTTAGTTTCTCTCAAGTGGATGTTTGACTAAAGGGAGCAGATTATGCTAAGGTTGCACAAAGTTCTAGCCATATCAAATCTTCTGTACTTGAGTCAGTTTTCAACACTGTGAGTGGATTCTTGTGCTGCTCCTGTGGATGGGAAGCTTGGCAGATTGAGGATATTCATTGTGTGGGTGGCCAAACTATCAGCTTTCCATCGACAGGATAAAACTATTGTGCCATGTTATCAAAATTTGAAGACAGCTTGAATTTCTGTTAGCAAGCATCAGGGAGGCCTGTTGCAGGCATCTGCATTATTATCAAAAGGCACCAGAATGAAGTGCACATTTCCAATTAAGTTCTACATTTGTGAAATGTTTACGTAGAATCACATGATGCAGGTACCACAGTTAATGGAGAGGACAGGGTTGGAGCAAGTCTTAGCTCAAAGAGGAAAGAAGCCATGGAAAGGGTGATGGCTGTAAGGCAAGTGGAACAGAGAAGGGAGAGCATCAGCGATAATGGTGTGTAAAGGAATAATTGAATTGAATGGAGTTTTCCTCCTCCAGAAGTGGGGAGTTTGGAAGTGGGACATATCGTGAAAGGCTGTTAGGACCCTGCAACAACTCTGATGATATGTTGAAACTGCTCCTCACTGGACATAACTAGCAGAGTTCAGAAAATGAGAAAAATCATGAAAACTGAGATATAAGCCTGATATCTAATCATGTGAACATTAGAAACACATGCAAAAAGGTATGTGAAATAGAATGGCGAGCAATTGACAGAAAAATTTATGAAACAGTTTTTCAATGATGTGAAAGATTAGAGCCTGGTGCATTTTTGTGTACTATATGTTGTGGGCATTTAGTTTTGAAGATAAAGCTGACATACTCTCAGCAGACAATAAGACTGAACTGTCATTGGCACAGATGATTGGTGGTGGCTAATCTGAGGCTCTCCACATCTTATATAAGGTGAGAAGTTGAGAAGAAGAATTGTTCATGGCGACCTGAGACATCATGGGAGTTGAATACATGCAGTTGATGTCAACCCTGTGTTACAAGCCAGCTGTCCAGTCAACTGAGCTAATCAACCATAGTTCCGCAGTTAATTTTAATGTGTTATAAAGAAAATTACAACGAAGTTCAAACCAGAAGATGCTTCTTTCTTTCTTCTTGACCAGTCTTTCTTGAATATATAGTTAAAGTGCATTTCATAAATACAGTTATTAAACACATGTCCTATATTCATATAATTTCTTACTTTTCCTTTTCTGCTATGATGCCTAAGTATAAAGCTGACATACACAGATAAAGTTGAAACAGCCTGCTGACTGCTGTGCCCTGTTCCTTGAGAACTTCCAGGCCAAATTCTGTCCTAACTCAATCTACGAGTGCGCTGACAACACAACAATTGTGGGCCTGATCGCAAACAATGATAAGACAGAATACAGGAAAGAGAAAGAGTGCTTGGTGGCATGGTATAAGGGTAGCAGTCTCTCTCGAAAATTAGTGAAATGAAATAATGATCATTGACTTCAGGAAGCATTATGGAGGGCATGCTCCTTTTTGCTTCAGTGATGCTGAGGTGGAGATGGTTGACAGCGTCAAGTTCTTGGGAGTGATGACCACTAACAATCTGTCCTGATCCACCCACATTGATGCAAATGGTCAAGAAAACACAGCAATGCCTCTACTTTCTCAGGAGACTGAGGAAATTTGACCTGTCTGTAAAAACTATTACTATTTTTTATAGATGCACCAAAGAAAACATTCTATCTGGATGCATCACTGTTTCGTATGGCAACTGCTCTACCCATAAGAAACTACAGAGAACTATGAAGTCAGCCCAGTCCATCAGGCAAGCCAATCTTCCATCCATTGACTCCATCTATATTTCTCACAACCTTGGGAATGCAGCCAACATCATCAAAGACACCTTCCTCTTGGTTATAATCTCTTTGAACCTTGTCCGTCAGGCAGAAGATACAAAAGCTTAAACACACAGACCAACAGATTCAAGAACAGTTTCTTCCCCACTGTTATTAGACTTCTGAATGGAACTCCCAAATTATAAATTAAATATTGATCTCACTGTTTGCGCACCTTCTCCACAGCCGTAACATTGTATTCTTCACTCTGTTCTATTATCTTAATGCACTTTGTATGGTATGATCTGCCTGTACTTTACGCAAAACAAAACTTTTCATTGTACCTAGGTACATGTCACAATAAGAAATCTAATCAAATGAAAAGATGCCACTGGTGGGTATGCTCTGCTATGCTGTAACAGGGCCTAGAGTGCTCTAGATTGTTTAATCAGCAAGTACACCCTCTTCAGCCTGGCCTGATGCTGGCAATGGGATTGCCTGAGAGGGGAGTTGGAGCTATAGAGTACTGGGGATGAAGTCCCCAGAGTGCTTTGCTAGCACTCCTCCTCTTCTAGTGCACAGTGACACCACCGCGGTGGCTCAGTGGTTAGCACTGCTGCCTCACAGAGCCAGGGACCCAGGTTCAATTCCAACTTTGGACGACTGTCTGTGTGGAGTTTGCACATTCTCCCCATATCTGTGTGGATTTCTTCCAGGTGCTCCGGTTTCCTCCCACAGTCCAAATATGTGCAAGTTAGGTGAATTGGCCATGCTAAATTGCCCATAGTGTTAGGTACATTAGTCAAAGGGAAATGGGTCTGGGTGGGTTACTCTTCAGAGTGTTGGTGTGGACATATTGGGCTGAAGGGCCTGTTTCCACACTGTAGGGAATCCAATCTAATCTAACCCTAACTCCTTGAGGACAAGGATCACCTGAATGGAAACCAAAGTACTTCATCCTCTCCCATCCAGCCATTGCTGTACTGCACTCATAGGTGATGGAGCAAGTCCGAGCAGCTATCTGATTGTCTCTGCATCTGGTCAGGTGGGCTACTGCCACCTTTGAGAAACAGGACTTCCAAGTATGAAGATAATCCAAAACCAAACTGTCAATATTTACATAGTCTTATCCCTTATTTTATAATGAATTAACAATTGAACTCACCCACAAACTGTGAAACACATCAATAGAGTGTTCAGTCCCAACATCATTAAACCACAGAATTGTTATGGTGCAGAAGGAGTTTCTTGCACTTTTCATGTCTGCAGCAGCTCTCTGAATGAGCATGATGACCTATTCATTGCAATTCTTATTTAATAATTGTTTAATTAATAATTGTTTAATTATTTTTATTTAATAATTGTTTAATTAAATCTTTAATTTTTAGGTTGAACCTATCTCCACCTCACTTTCAGCCAGTACATTCCCGACCCTAAGTACTGTGTGAAAACATTTTTGTCAGATTGTCTTTATTTATTATGTAAAGTACTTTAAAACCATGTCTTGTCATTCTCGATCCCTTCTATTCTGTCTAGATCCTTCATGGTTTTGACAACTTCCATCAAGTCTCCTCTTAGCCTTGTCCTCTCCAAGGAAAAGAGTCTCAACCTCTTTGTAACTGACCATTCACATTATCCTGGGAACCATTCCTGAAAAACTTTTCAGCACTGTCTCCATTGTATGACACCCAAAACTGTGCACAGTACTGCAGCTGAGATCAAAGTAATGTCTCAAAAAATTTAACACAACTTCCTTGTTCTTGTACTCTATGCAGCAGTAATAAAACCTAGATACTGTATGCTTTTTAGCCTGATCTTGCTGCCTTAAGTGACTTGTGCACATTTATACTCAAGTCTTTCTTCTCCTGCATGCCAGTTAGAAAAATACCATTTATTTTGTACAGTCTTTACATCAAGGTGTGTAATCTCACACTTCTCTGCATTAAACTAGATCTGCCACGTTTCTCCCAAATTTCTTATGTCAATCTGAAGTTCAACACTGTCTTTCTGACTGTCTACAATGCTTTAAGCTTCCTGTCATCTGTAAACTTTGAAATAGTTCTTTGAGTAATAATTAAAGGTGAAGTCACCATGGTCCCACATTCCCCTTTAGAGAGAGATAACTGATGATAGTTTAATCTGAGGGTCACCACAGCTCATGTGAGGGGAGAGCTTGAGAAGAAGAGTCCTTTATGGTCACCTCAGCGGTTCTTGATCCCACATTGTTAGCATCACAGTGAATTCCAAATCAGCTATCCAGCTAACTGAGCTAACCAACCCCAGATAACTGGTACATATCTGGTACATATCTGATTCCTGAAGAAGGGCTTATGCCCGAAACGTCGATGCTCCTGTTCCTTGGATGCTGCCTGACCTGCTGCGCTTTTCCAGCAACACATTTTCAGCTCTGATCTCCAGCATCTGCAGTCCTCACTTTCTCCACATATCTGGAAAACCAAGGATCACAATTGCAATCCCTGGGGAGCTCCACTACAAATCTTGCTCCAGCCCAAAAAAAGCCCATTAACAATTATTCACTTTTTCCTATCGCTCAGATGATTTCATTTCCATTTTGCTACTGACTTTTTTTAATTTCATAAGTCTGTTGTGAAGCATTATATGAACTGCCTTTTGAAATTTACCTACACTACATCAACAGCATTCCCTGCATTAATCCTCTCTGTTACAGTCTCTCCAAATGGAAAACTCCAGCAAGTCAATTTCCCCTCAAGAAATCCATGCTGGCTCTTCTTAATTCACCCACATTTCTTATTGCGACTATTAATTCTATCCAAAATGATTGTTTATGGAAGTTTCCATCCCACAGAATTGAATGATCTGCAGTTTCTTGGCTTATATCATCTTATGAGCAAGGGTAAAATGTTGCAATTCTCCAATCCTCAGGTACCAACTATCAGTCTCAAGAAGACTGAAAGCTTGACTAATTTCTACTCACACGTCTTTAAGTATCTCTGAATGCAGCTCAACTGATTTCTGTGCCATTCCAACTTTAAGTGCTGACAGCCTACTCAACACCTCTTACTTATTATGTTTAATTCCTCCTAGTGACTGAATTTCCTGCCCTGTCACTATGGTCTGGGTAACAACTGCTTCTTTTCAAAGTATTCATTTAGTACTTCAGCCTACCACTACTGTTTGTGGAATTATAGAATTACCACTGTATCCCATTAAGTCCACACAGCCACTCCAAAGAACATCCTCCCCACATCCAGCTCCCTACCTTATTCCTGCATTTCCCATGGTCAATCCACTTAGGCTGCACATCTTAGAGCTATGGGGGGAAACTGGAGCACCCTGAGGAAACCCATGCAGACGCGGAGAGAACATGCAAATTCCACACAAGCAGTTGCCCGAGGCTGGAATCGAACCCCAGTCCCTGGTGCTGTGAGTCAGCAGGCTAGCCACTGAGTTGCTGTTGGGGACATTTGCATCTGCAACAAGTGAGGCAAAGTGGATCAAGTCACATTGGTATTTCCTTCTATTTATTTCCTCATCACCAGCCACAGATTCAGTTCAGCAGCTATGCCATTTAGAACATAGCAGCTCAGCCAGTAGCTGTGTTACTGAACCACTATTGGTGATGGATATTGAATCCCCCAGTCAAAGTACAGCCTGTGCCCTTGCCAAATTCAGTGCTTTCTCTGAGTACATTGAGGGGTACTCGTTGATCAGCTGGTCATGGAGTGGATAGGGTTGAGGTGGTTATGCAATGTCGCATTCAGCAGGAAGTTCCCTTACCCATGTTTGAGCTGATGCCATGAAATGCCATGGAGCTCAGAGTCAATATTGAGTATTCCCGGGGCACATCACTGTGAGGTCAGTGCATCCATCCTGCTGTGAGACAGGACGTCAAGAGGTGGTAATGGTATGTCTGGGCCATTGTGCGTACAGTATGATTTTGTGAAGATGATTATGTCAGCACGTTGCTCAATGAATCTGTGGAATACGTGTCACATTTTTGGCACAAATCCCCGAGAGGTTTGTCAGGAGAAGAGTCTTTCTCACGTTTGTTACTGTTATGTCTGATGCCTATCTCAATGTCAAGTTGTCCATGTTGTTGAATTCCTTTTGTTAGAGCTCATGGTCTTTTTATACAAGTGTGTCTAGCTATGTCATTTCAGATCCTAGGAGGGAAGACGAGTAAAGTTTGCAAATGTGACTTGTCAGGTATACCTCAAAAAAGACATCCAGTACAACCAATATATTTGATTTGAAGTATAACGCTTTGTTTTTAGCTCTTTTTCTCCCCTCTAGGAAGGCCATTAAGAGTTTACCACATGCTGTGGTTCCAGAGTTATGTGTTGAGCAGCACAGGTAAGGATGGTAGCTTTCCTTCCCTGAAGGCCATTTGTGAACAAGATGTTTTTTTTTAAAATATGCTCATGCTCATAATTAGGCTAGATCATAATTCCAGATATTTCTTGAATTCACTATTTGCTGTGGTTTGATTTAAATGTATGTTTTCAGAATATAAGCTTGGGGCTCTGGATAATTAGCTCTGTGATATTATCATGAATCCACCACTTTTCAGAAGAGCTTCAAAATCTTACTGAGGGATAGAAATAATGAGCTGTCTGATGGAATTTCTTTTTTATTCTCTTTTATTCTTGCTAGTTTTAGTTTTCATGACTCTAAGCTTCTAAATCACCATCAAGAGCCATTAAAAACACTGCCTTTGCACTCTTCCTATCCGCATAAATAAGCTCTTGACTTATTAAATATTGATAGATAGAGTTGATAAAAAACAAAATTTTTATTTTGAACAGGTATGCATATGGGGGAGGCAGGAACATGTGCTGGGCTCTTTGTTGATCTATGTAACCTACAGGAACAAACCTTAGACACATATATAAGGACCCTGCGGAACCATGAAGGTCCTGTTCTTCTGCCATAGTTCCTTCACATACGTTTTTAACTGGTTGGATGTCCATCTAAAGCCAGTAACATAATGCAAAACATTTCTGTGTCCATGTTTATCAGTTAACAAAAGAGCAATTTAACAAAAAACAGAGAGAGAGAAGACAGAAGAGTCACAAATATGTGTAAAGGCAATAGAATGAGAATAGGTTTCATTCTGAGGTGAAATCATAATGCAGTTTTTTAATAGAGTTTGGACAGGCGATTGTATCCAGCAATGAACTTCTTTTGATTTAAAGTGATTTTGTAGCAAGCCGATTTATTCCAACATATCTAGAAAGCTGTTTAAACACACAAACTGGTAGTAAAAGGGTTAAATTAAGGTACACTTTCCATTGACCTTGTCCTCTTTCACCTCCTGTCACAAAAACACATGATCTGTTTTGTACTTTACCAGTAATTTTGTTTTGCAGCTATCTTTGTATAATCAGTTAAATTTACACACAATACAACAGAGAGACAATGAAATGTATTTAAAAATTTAATCAATAAAAATGAGGCCTGGAGGGACAGATGGCAACCTCACTTGTGAAATGTTATAATTACAGAAAATATATTTGAACCATCAAACTGATAAGAATAACAAAGATCCTTATCACATGAATACCAATGAGAAATCAGGGATAAGACAATATTCATAAAAACAGAGGAATGAAATTTATTTACCAATAAATTCTTTAACAAAGGATTATTTTAAGATGTTAAGACTGAGGGAGAGATAGTAGAGATATCCAGGTGTGAAAATGAAATACGTTTGCTCATAAAGCTTTAAAATAAGAGTCCTTTGAGACTGAAGAAGCAGGGAGAGATGAAGGGAGTATAAAATATCACAAATAAAATAACTCATATCTTCATTAAATAATCGTCACCAAATAATTAAGGAACAAAGTTAAATAGTAGAGCATCACATGAAAGTGAGGTGATTCTAGACAGAGAATCAACACCCACATTTGCAATGCAAGAAGGATCCAAATTATTCAAAAATAAAGTCTCTTTCATTTAAATTTCAGAAGCATTAGAAACATTCAAATAACCCTCTCGGAAGGTATTTTCTTCAACTCAGAGAACATACCTTAGATGTCTGGTGAAAGCTTTGAACATTGATGAATATTCTATTCTGAGACATTGTTAGATATTATGTTCTTAGCTATTCACAGATAATCATAGATTTTCTTGAAACATAATAAATAACATTAAACTAGATTCCATTAGTTTTTGTCATTGAGAGTCATACAGCATTGAAAGAAGCCCTTTGGCCCAGAGTGTCTGTGCTGACCAACAAATACCAAAGAATGCTAATCCCATTTTCCTGCACTTGGTCCATGGCCTAGCACTTTAAATAATTATCCAAATGTTTCTTAAATGTTGCAAGAGTACCTGCAGCCATCATCCTCTTAGGGGCATGTTTGATATTTCTCCCCCAAGGTAAAAAAAAATTCTTTCTTAGATCTCCTCTAAACCACTTTAAATTTATGCCCTCTGGTCTTTGACACATCTGCCACGTGATGTGAGGAGCTCATTCCTGATGAAGAGGTTATACCCAAACCATCCATTCACCTGCTCCTTGAATGCTGCCTGACCTGTTGTGCTTTTCCAGCACCACATTCTCGACCCTGATCTCCAGCATCTGCAGTCCTCATTTTCTACATCTGCCATGGGAAGAGATTCTCAAGCTAAATCCTTTGTATGTCTCTCATAATTTTGATTTGATTTGATTTATTGTCACGTGCACCTAAGGACAGTGAAAAACTTTGTTTGCGAGCAGTACAGGCAGCAAGGGCATTCAGATCATAGAGTGAAAATGAAACATAGACAGAGTAAGGCATACAGGTTGCACCGTATAGGATATGCAATAGGCAAGATAAACACGAACAAGATCAACATTATTTGAAGTTAGAGAGATCCATATCAGTTTAATAAGTGCAGGGAAGAAACTGTCCTTGAACTTGCTGCTGTATGTGTTCAAGCTTTTGTATCTTCTGCCTAACAGAAGAGGTTGTAGGAGAGCATTACCAGGGCAGGAGGGGTCTTTGATGATGTTGGCAGCCTTTCTGCTACAACAAGATGTGTAAATGGATTCCATGGATGGGAAGTTGGCTTCTATGATGATCCGGGCTATTCACACCACCTTCTGTAGTTTCTTATGGTCCTGGGCATGGCAATTGCCATACCAGGCCATTATGCACTCAGACAGCATGCTTTCAATCACGCATGTGTAAATGTTGGTGAGAGTCTCTATGGACCTACAAAGTTTCCTGAGCTGCCAAAGGAAGAAGAGGCATTGTTGTGCCTTTTTCACCACCGTACCTACTGGGAAGTTCAGGACAGGTTGTCAGATATTATCACTCCTAGGAACTTGACGCTCTCAACCTTCTCAAAGTTCGCTCTGTTGATGTGGAAGGGGGCGTGTTCTCTTCCTTTCTTTCTGAAGTCAATGATCGGCTCTTCAGTTTTGCTGACATTGAGAGGGAGATTGGCATCATTGCACCATGTCACCAAGCCCTCTATCTCCTTGCTGCATACTGCCTCATCATTATTTGATAACTGTCCTACCACAGTGTCATCAGCAAACTTGTAGATGGCGTTTGTTTGGAAGTTGGTAACACAGTCATAGGTGTACAGGGAGTACAGTAAGAAGCTGAGAAAGCATCCTTGGGCAGCTCTGGTGTCAAGGGTTATTGTGGAGGAGATGTAGTTGTCTATCTTCACTGATTGTGGTCTATGGGTCAGGGAGCTGAGGATCCAGTTGCAAAGAGCAGAGCTGGATCCTAGGTCTTGGAGTTTTGAGGTCATTCTGGAAGGGATTATGGTGTTGAAAGCAGAGCTGTAGTCAATGAGGATGAGTGTGATGTAGATGTCTTTGTTGAGCAGATGTTTCTGGGATGAGTGCAGAGCTAGGGAAATGGCATCTGCTGTTGTCCTGTTATGCCAGTAGGCAAATTTCAAGGAATCAAGGCAGGCTGGGAGGCTACAGTTGATGTGGGTCATGACCGACCTCTCAAAGCACTTCATGGTTATGGAATCTGAGCCACTGGGCAGTAGTCATTAAGGAATGTTGCATGTTCTTTCTTAGACATCTAGAGTCATAGAGTCATAGAGATGTACAGCATGGAAACAGACCCTTTGGTCCAACCTGTCCATGCCGACCAGATATCCCAACCCAATCTAGTCCCACCTGCCAGCACCCGGCCCATATCCCTCCAAACCCTTCCTATTCATATACCCATCCAAATGCCTCTTAAATGTTGCAATTGTACCAGCCTCCACCACATCCTCTGGCAGCTCATTCCATACACGTACCACCCTCTGTGTGAAACAGTTGCCCCTTAGGTCTCTTTTATATCTTTCCCCTCTCACCCTAAACCTATGCCCTCTAGTTCTGGACTCCCCAACCCCAGGGAAAAGACTTTGACTATTTATCCTATCCATGCCCCTCATAATTTTGTAAACCTCTATAAGGTCACCCCTCAGCCTCTGACGCTCCAGGGAAAACAGCCCCAGCCTGTTCAGCCTCTCCCTGTAGCTCAGATCCTCCAACCCTGGCAACATCCTTGTAAATCTTTTCTGAACCCTTTCAAGTTTCACAACATCTTTCCGATAGGAAGGAGACCAGAATTGCGCACAATATTCCAACAGTGGCCTAACCAAGGTCCTGTACAGCCGCAACATGACCTCCCAACTCCTGTACTCAATACTCTGACCAATAAAGAAAAACATACCAAACGCTTTCTTCACTATCCTATCTACCTGCGACTCCACTTTCAAGGAGCTATGAACCTGCACTCCAAGGTCTCTTTGTTCAGCAACACTCCCTAGGACCTTATCATTAAGTGTATAAGTCCTGCTAAGATTTGCTTTCCCAAAATGCAGCACCTCACATTTATCTGAATTAAACTCCATCCGCCACTTCTCAGCCCATTGGCCCATCTGGTCCAGATCCTGTTGTAATCTGAGGTAACCCTCTTCGCTGTCCACTACACCTCCAATTTTGGTGTCATCTGCAAACTTACTAACTGTAGCTCTTATGCTCGCATCCAAATCATTTATGTAAATGACAAAAAGTAGAGGACCCAGCACCGATCCTTGTGGCACTCCACTGGTCACAGGCCTCCAGTCTGAAAAACAACCCTCCACCACCACCCTCTGTCTTCTACCTTTGAGCCAGTTCTGTATCCAAATGGCTAGTTCTCCCTGTATTCCGTGAGATCTAACCTTGCTAACCAATCTCCCCTGGGGAACCTTGTCGAACGCCTTACTGATGTCCATATAGATCACATCTACTGCTCTGCCCTCATCAATCTTCTTTGTTACTTCATCAAAAACCTCAATCGAGTTTGTGAGACATGATTTCCCACGCACAAAGCCATGTTGACTATCCCGAATCAGTCCTTGCCTTTCCAAATACATGTACATCCTGTCCCTCAGGATTCCCTCCAACAACTTGCTCACCACCGAGGTCAGGCTCACCGGTCTATAGTTCCCTGGCTTGTCCTTACCACCCTTCTTAAACAGTGGCACCACGTTTCTAACCTCCAATCTTCCGGCACCTCACCTGTGACTATCGATGATACAAATATCTCAGCAAGAGGCCCAGCAATCACTTCTCTAGCTTCCCACATTCTTAGGTAATTTTCTGTATTTCAATCAGATGCCCCATTAGCCTCCTCTGCTCCATGGAAAAATAAACCCAGCCAATGCAGTTTCTATCCTAACTGAGAGTTTTCATTCCAAGCAACATTCCAGTGAATCTCCTCTGCACCCTCTCCAATGCAATCACGACCTTCTGATAGTGTGGCTACCAGAACTGCACATAATATTCCATCTATGGCCTAACCACTGTTTTATAAAGTTGTAATAAGACTTCCTTACTCCAAAATTTGACACCCTGGCTAATGAAGGCAAGCAGCCTGAATGCTTTTTTCCCCACCCTGTTTGCCTGTGCTGATACCTTCAGGGATCTATGGACTTGTATACTAAGGTCCCTCTGCTCCTCGGTACTGCCTAAAGTGTCATTCAATATGTATATCCTTCCCTTATTGGATCTACCAAAATACATCATCTCACACTTTTTGGGATTAAATTCCATTTGCCATTGCTCTGCCCATTTACCAGCTGATCAATATCAGACAGCAACCTGAGATCATTGTCCTCACTATCAGCTTCACCACCAATTTATATACACCTGTGTGCCCCCATTAAACTGTCTTATTATCTCCTCCTTATTCATTCTACTGTGTTCTGGAACCCTGGCTACAATGCCTTTTCCCTCTGTGAATACAGATGATAAGTACTTATTTAAGACTTTGCCCATGTCCATTCATTTCACCTATTTAATCTTTCGATAGTGATCAATGTAGTTACCTACTCGTCAACTTGTTACTTATTAATTTCTGTTGGTTAATTTGTAAAATTAATCCGTCATAGAATTTGATCATATCATATAATTTAGTCATAGCATATCATTTAGCATGGATTGAAAACAAGTTAACAGGCAGGAAACAGTGAGTGGGAGAGAGTGTGACTTCACAGGTTGGTGACCTGTAACCGGTGGGGTTCCACATGGATCAGTGCTGGGACCATAAATGTTTATTTGCATGCAGATTAATGACTTGGAGAAAGGAAATGAATGTACTGTAGTTGAATGTGCCAAAGAGACAAAAATATGTCAAAAGGCAAGTTGTGGGAGTAATACAAACAGTTTACAGAGAGATATTGATAGATTAAATAAATTGGCAAATGAAGTTTAATGTGGGAAAACGTGAAGTTGTCCATTCTGGAAGGGAGAACACAAGAAGAGAATGTTTTAAATGGAGAGAAAAAAAACTGCAGAAAGCTGCTCTCCATCGCGGGAAAAAACCTGGTCATCAGGTGTGAGGCACTGTCATTGCTGTTATACGTGGCACAGGTCTGGCCTATTCCCAGAACCTGTGCTGCTGCAGTCACCCGGGCCATCTTCCAGTTTATATGGAGGTCAAAGATGGACTGGGTCCGAAGGGACTCGCTGTACAAAGATCTGGGCAACGGGGGAAAAAATACACCCAATGCCACCCTCACCCTGATGGCCACCTTTGTGTGTGGCTGCATCAAGCTGTGCGTGGATTCCCGGTACGCAAACACCAAGTGTCACTATGTACTGAGGTTCTACCTGTCCGCAGTGTTGCAAAGGATGGGCCTGGCCTCGCTCCGAGTAGTTGGACCGTTCCGTATCACCTGTCCTTCGTGGAGAAGTTTATGAAGAAAAACACCTTTGACCACAAGTCCATCAGGAAGTGGTCAGCACGTAGTGTCCTTGAGACCCTTCGGGAAAAGGAGAGGGCGGATCCTATCGAGCAGTTCCCTGAGCAGACTGTCAAAGCCATTTGGCAGAATGCCTCATCGCCAGAACTTTCCAACAAGCACCAAGACATGGCTAGGCTGGTGGTGAGAAGGGCTCTGCCTGTGAGATACTTTATGCACGCCCGGACTCTCTGCCGCACCGCACGCTGCCCTCGAAGCAGCTGCGGGGGGGACGAGACTGTCACACACCTCCTTCTGGAATGTGCCTACGCAGAAGAAGTCTGGAGAGGAATGCAGTGGTGTTTGTCGAGGTTCGTCCCGAGCAGCTCCGTGACGCGGGACTCCGTGCTCTACGGCCTATTCCCCGGGACGCACACCGAGACGAACATCAACTGTGCCTGGAGGATCATCAACTCGGTGAAGGACGCTCTCTGGGCGGTCCGAAACCTGTTGATCTTCCAGCTGAAGGAGGTGACCCCGACTGAGTGCTGCAGACTGGCACATTCCAAGGTCCAGGACTACGTGTTGAGGGACACGCTGAAGCTTGGGTCAGCTGCCGCCAAGGCGCGGTGGAGAAAGACCACCGTGTAACATCTGCCTACCTAAAGAAGAACAGGGGCCCATGCAGTCTTTTGGGCTCTGCTGACTCCTCAGCTAATTATATGGGCATATGATTGAAAAATGTACAGACCTGTATACAAAATGATAAATTCTGATCTCTGTATGTACATGTTTACATATGTATGGCATGACAAATTGTACAGACCATCAAATTATTTTATGAATAAAGTATATTTTTGAAATAAAAAAAAGCTGCAAAACAAAATGACTTTAAAGTACTTATGCATGAAACACAAGGTGTCATTGGTGTAGCAGATAACCAGGAAGGCTAGTGGAATGCTGGTCCCAAAAGAGAAAATGCTGAAAAATCTCAGCAGGTCTGGCAGCATCTGTAAGGAGAGAAAAGATGTTTCGAGTCTAACTGACCCTTGGTCAAAGCTAAAAAAAGGGGAGTAATAGGGAGGTATTATACTAAGCTGAGAGAAGGTAAGTCATGGCTCCAGAAGCAAAGGTAGCAATAAAGAGGTGATAATGACAGTGCATAGAGAGATTATAGGGAGACTAGGAGCTGTGAATGACCAAGGATGAAGCCAGTGCTATGTGACAAAATATGTGGGGGATGGGAGGGATGGGTGAAGCAGAGGCAAAATGGAAAACAGGGGAGAAGGGTAGCAAAGGGGGAAGTGGAGAGGTCATGCCTCACAAACCTTATCGAGTTCTTTGAGGATGTGACTAGAAAAGCTGATGAGGGTCGAGCTGTTGATGTGGTGTATATGGACTTCAGCAAGGCATTTGATAAGGTTCCCCATGGTAGGCTCATTCAGAAGGTCAGGAGGAATGGGATACTGGGGAACTTAGCTGTCTGGATACAGAATTGACTGGCCAACAGAAGACAGCAAATGGTAGTAGAAGGAAAATATTCTGCCTGGACGTCAGTGGTGAGTGGTGTTCCACAGGGCGCTGTCCTTGGGCCTCTACTGTTTGTAACTTTTATTAATGACTTGGATGAGAGGATTGAAGGATGGGTCAGCAAGTTTGCAGATGACACAAAGGTGTTGTTAACAGTATAGAGGGCTGTTGTAGACTGCAGCGGGACATTGACAGGATGCAGAAATGGGCTGAGAGGTGGCAGATGAAGTTCAACCTGAATAAATGCGAGGTGATGCATCTTGGAAGGTCGAATTTGAAAGCTGAGTACAGGATTAAAGATAGGATTCTTGGCAGTGTGGAGGAACAGAGGGATCTTGGTGTGTAGGTACATAGATCCCTTAAAATGGCCACCCAAGTGAACAGGGTTGTTAAGAAAGCATATGGTGTTTTGGCTTTCATTAACAGGGGGATTGAGTTTAAGAGTCGTGAGATCTTGTTGCAGCTCTATAAAACTTTGGTTAGACCGCACTTGGAATACTGCGTCCAGTTCTGATCGCCCTATTATAGGAAAGATGTGGATGCTTTGGAGAGGGTTCAGTGGAGGTTTACCAGGATGCTGCCTGGACTGGAGGGCTTATCTTATGAAGACAGGTTGACTGAACTCGGACTTTTTTAATTGGAGAAAAGGAGGAGGAGAGGGGACCTAATTGAGGTATACAAGATAATGAGAGGCATAGATAGAATTGATACCCAGAGACTACTTCCCAGGGCAGAAATGGCTAACACAAGGGGTCATAGTTTTAAGCTGGTTGGAGGAAAGTATAGAGGGGATGTCAGAGGCAGGTTCTTTACACAGAGAGTTGTGAGAGCATGGAATGCTTTGCCAGCAGCAGTTGTGGAAGCAACGTCATTGGGGACATTTAAAAGACTACTGGACATGCAAACGGTCACAAAAATTTGAGAGTGCATACATGAGGATCAATGGTCGGCACAACATCATGGGCTGAAGGGCCTGTTCTGTGCTGTACTGTTCTATATTCTATATTCTATATTCTATATTCTCAAGTGGGGAGCGAGAGAAAGAGAGAAAATCAAGAAATAAGAGGTACAGAACAGTGAATTTTTTTTTTAAAAAAGATAAAGAAAATAAATGTAATAAAATTACAGAGCAGAATGAAAACAGAAATGCTGGCCCTTATCCCAAGAGGTTTGAATATAAGAGTAGGGAAGTCTCACTGCAATTGTACAAGGTGTTGATGAGACTACATTAGACAATAGACAATAGACAATAGGTGCAGGAGTAGGCCATTCAGCCCTTCGAGCCTGCACCGCCATTCAATATAATCATGGCTGATCATTCCTAATCAGTATCCTGTTCCTGCCTTATCTCCATAACCCTTGATTCCACTATCTTTGAGAGCTCTATCCAACTCTTTCTTAAATGAATCCAGAGACTGGGCCTCCACTGCCCTCTGGGGCAGAGCATTCCACACAGCCACCACTCTCTGGGTGAAGAAGTTTCTCCTGACCTCTGTCCTAAATGGTCTACCCCGTATTTTTAAGCTGTGTCCTCTGGTTCGGCACTCACCCATCAGTGGAAATATATTTCCTACTGCCAGAGTGTCCAATCCTTTCATAATCTTATATGTCTCAATCAGATCCCCTCTCAATCTTTGAAACTCAAGGGTATACAAGCCTAGTCGCTTCAGTCTTTCAGTGTAAGGTAATCCTGCCATTCCAGGAATTGACCTCGTGAACCTACGCTGCACTTCCTCAATAGCCAAAATGTCTTTTCTCAAATTTGGAGACCAGAACTGCACACAGTACTCCAGGTGTGGTCTCACCAGGGCCCTGTACAGCTGCAGAAGCACCTCTTTACTTCTATACTCAATTCCTCTTGTTATGAAGGCCAGCATGCTATTAGCCTTCTTCACTACCTGCTGTAACTGCATGCTTGCCTTCATTGACTGGTGTACAAGAACACCCAGATCTCTCTGTACTGCCCCTTTACATAAATTGATTCCATTCTGAGTATTGAAGCAGTTTTAGTCCCATTATTTAAGAAACGATATTATTCACTGGAGGCAGTTCAGGGAAGGCATCACAAAAATGATCACTGACATGAAAAGATTGTTTTATGAGCAAAGATTAAGCAGGTCAGGGCTCTACTCATTGGAAGAATGAGAGATGATCTCATTAATTCTTAAGGAATTTAACAGATTAAGTGTTGATAGGATGATTCCCCTCATGGGAGAGTTGAGGACCAGAGGTCATAGTCACAGAATAAAGGGCCACCAATTTAAGACTGAAACAAGGAGAAATTTCTTCTTTCAGAGGATTGTGAGTCTTTGTGAGTTTCCTTGCCACAGAGAGCTGTGAGAGCCTTTGCATATATGTAAGGCTGATTTAAGTAAATTCTTAATTAGTCAGGGAATCAGGAGTTATGGGGAAAAGAGTAGGAAAGTGGATGTGAGCAATGTCGGATCAGCTATGATCCTATTGAATGGTTGAGCAGGATCAAGGATCTGTGCGGCATACTCCTGTTCCTATTTCTGATGGTCTAATGGTCTTAATTTTTTCTGCTATGACTGACATAAATCTTAATGTCCTATACACTTGGTTAAGTCAGGAAGTATATTTTCTGAAGAGAGTCATCTTGGATTCTTCAAATATCTGTAATATTTATAGCTTAGCAAAGGCTTTTTAAATTTAAGTTGTTTATTTGGAGCATGGGGTATGGTTATCTAAATCTCACAAACTCAAAGCTAAATTAACTAACGTGAACGTAACAAACAGAAGTTATTAGGGAAATACTTCTTGATCTAAGTTACAAATAAAATCTAAAACCTATAAATCGATTACCAATAAAATGATGTTATAATGCAAATGATTCCATCAACTTTGATACAAGGTAACAGTTTTGGACAGGTTGATGTTGGAGATTGCATGAAGCTCCACACATGCTGTTGATGTCAGATTGACTTAGAGGGGAAAGGCAAAAAACTTTGAGTCATGGAGTCATAGAAAGGTATTGCATGGAAACAGACCCTTCGGTCCAACTTGTCCATGCCGACCAGATATCCCAACCCAATCTAGTCCCACCTGCCAGCACCTGGCCCATATCCCTCCAAACCCTTTCTATTCATATACTCACCCTGATGTCTTTTAAATGTTGCAATCGTACTAGCCTCCACCACTTGCTCATTCCATACACATTCCACCCTCTGCATGAAAAAGTTGCCCCTTAGGTCCTTTTATATCTTTCCCCTCTCACCCTAAACCTATGCCCTCTAATTCTGGACTCCCCCACCCCAGGGAAAAGGCCTTATCTATATATCCTATCCATGTCCCTCATGATTTTATAAACTTCTGTAAGGTCACCCTTCAGCCTCCAATGCTCCAGGGAAAACAGCCCCAGCCTATTCAACTTCTCCCTATAGCTCAAATTCTCCAACCCTGGCAACATCCTTGTAAAACTTTTCTGAACCTTTTCAAGTTTCACAACATCCTTCAGATAGGAAGGACATGAGAATTGCATGCAATATTCCAACAGTGACCTAACCAATGCCCTGTACAGCCACGAACTGAACTCTCAACTCCTGTACTCAATACTCTGACCAATAAAGGAAAGCATACCAAATGCCTTCTTCACTATCCTGTCTACCTGCGACTCCACTTTCAAGGAGCTATAAACCTGCACTCCAAGGTCTCTTTGTTCAGCAACACTCCCAAGGACCTTACCATTAAGTGTATAAGTCCTGCTAAGATTTGCTTTCCCAAAATGCAGCACCTCGCATTTATCTAAATTAAACTCCATCCACCACTTCTCAGATCATTGGTCCATCTGATCAAGATCCCGATGTAATCTGAGGTAATCCTCTTCGCTGTCCTCTACACCTCCAATTTTGTTGTCATCTGCAAACTTACTAACTATACCTCTTATGCTCACATCCAAATCATTTATATAAGTGATGAAAAGTAGTGGACCCAATACCGATCCTTGTAGCACTCAACTGGTCACAGGCCTCCAGTCTGAAAAACAACCCTCCGCATTCCATGAGATCTAACCTTGCTTACCAGTCTCCCATGGGGAACTTTGTTGAATGCCTTATTACAGTCCATAGAGATCACGTCTACCGCTCTGCCCTCATAATTTCTCTCAGTTACTTCTTCAAAATCACTATCCCTAATCAGTCCTTGCCTTTCCAAATACATGTCCATCCTGTCCCTCAGGATTCCCTCCAACAACTTGCCCATCATGGATGTCAGGCTCACCGGTCTATAGTTCCCTGACTTGTCTTTACCACCTTTCTTAAACAGTGGCACTACGTTTGCCAGCCTCCAGTCTTCTGGCACCTCCCCTGTGACTATCGATGATACAAATATCTCAGCAAGAGGCCCAGCAATCACTTCTCTAGCTTCCCACAGAGTTCCAGGGTACACTTGATCAGGGATTTATCCACTTTTATGTGTTTCAAGATGTCCAGCACCTCCTCCTCTGTAATGTGGACATTTTTCAAGTTGTCACCATCTATTTGCCCACATTCTATATTTTCCACAGTAGATACTGATGCAAAATACTCATTTAGTACCTTCCCCATCTCCTGTCACTCCACACAAAGGCTACCTTGCTGATCTTTGAAGGACCCTATTCTCTCCCTATTTACCCTTTTGTCCTTAATGTATCTCTAAAAACCCTTTGGATTCTCCTGAACTCTATTTGCCAAAGCTATCTCATGTCCCCTTTTTGCACTCTGCATCCAGAACAGTTTTAAGTCCCCAAAAGAAAGGGGACACTCCTCGACTTAATTTTAAGTAATGAAGCTGGCCAAGCGGTTGAAGTATCAATGGGCAAGCAAAGAACAGAGAACATAGAACATAGAACATAGAACATAGAACATAGAACATAGAACAATACAGCACAGAACAGGCCCTTCGGCCCACGATGTTGTGCCAAACATTTGTCCTAGCTTAAGCACCCATCCAATTGCCACTTAAAGTTCGCCAATGATTCTGACCCTACCACTCCCACAGGCAGCGCATTCCATGTCCCCACCACTCTCTGGGTAAAGAACCTACCCCTGACATCTCCCCTATACCTTCCACCCTTCACCTTAAATTTATGTCCCCTTGTAACACTCTGTTGTACCGGGGGAAAAAGTTTCTGATTGTCTACTCTATCTATTCCCCTGATCATCTTATACACCTCTATCAAGTCACCCCTCATCCTTCTCCGTTCCAATGCGAAAAGGCCTAGCATGCTCAACCTATCCTCGTACGACCTATTCTCCATTCCAGGCAACATCCTGGTAAATCTTCTAGGCACCCTCTCCAAAGCTTCCACATCTTTCCTAAAGTGAGGTGACCAGAACTGCACACAGTACTCCAAATATGGCCTAACCTAAGTCCTGTACAGCTGTAACATCACTTCACGACTCTTGAATTCAATCCCTCTGCTAATGAACGCTAATACACCATAGGCCTTCTTACAAGCTCTATCCACCTGAGTGGCAACTTTCAAAGATCTATGAACATAAACCCCAAGATCCCTCTGCTCCTCCACCTTACTAAGAACCCTACTGTTAACCCTGTATTCCGCATTCTTATTTGTCTTTCCAAAATGGACAACCTCACACTTGGCATCTGCCACTCCTCAGCCCAGCTCTGCATCATATCTAAGTCCCTTTGCAGCCGACAACAGCCCTCCTCACTATCCACAACTCCACCAATCTTCGTATCATCTGCAAATTTACTGACCCACTCTTCGACTCCCTCTTCCAAGTCATTAATAAAAATTACAAACAGCAGAGGACCCAGAACTGATCCCTGCGGAACTCCACTTGTAACTGGGCTCCAGGCTGAATATTTACCATCTACCACCACTCTCTGACTTCGACCGGTTAGCCAGTTTTCTATCCAACTGGCCAAATTTCCCTCTATCCCATGCCTCCTGACTGTCCGCATAAGCCTACCATGGGGAACCTTATCAAATGCCTTACTAAAATCCATGTATACTACATCCACTGCTCTACCCTCATCCACATGTTTGGTCACCTCCTCAAAGAATTCAATAAGACTTGTAAGGCAAGAACTACCCTTCACAAATCCGTGCTGGCTGTCCCTAATCAAGCAGTGTCTTTCCAGATCCTCATAGATCCTATCCTTCAGTACCCTTTCCATTACTTTGCCTACCACCGAAGTAAGACTAACTGGCCTGTAATTCCTGGGGTTATCCCTAATCCCTTTTTTGAACAGGGGCACAACATTCGCCACTCTCCAGTCCCCTGGTACCACCCCTGTTGACTGTGAAGACGAAAAGATCATTGCCAACGGCTCTGCAATTTCCTCTCTTGCTTCCCACATAATCCTAGGATATACCCCATCAGGCCCGGGGGACTTGTCTATCCTCAAGTTATTCAAAATGTCCAACACATCTTCCTTCCTAACAAGTATCTCCTCTAGCTTACCAGTCCATTTCACACTCTCCTCTTCAACAATACGGTCCCTCTCGTTTGTAAATACTAAAGAAAAGTACTCATTCAAGACCTCACTTATCTCTTCCGACTCAATACACAGTCTTCCACTACTGTCCTTGATCGGACCTACCCTCGTTCTCATCATTCTCATGTTTCTCACATACGTATAAAATGCCTTGGGGTTATCCTTGATCCTATCCGCCAAAGATTTTTCATGCCCTCTCTTAGCTCTCCTAATCCCTTTCTTCAGCTCCCTCTGGCAATCCTGTATCCCTCCAATGCTCTGTCTGAACCTTGTTTCCTCAACCTTATGTAAGCCCTCTTCTTCCATTTTACAAGACATTCAACCTCCCTCGTCAACCAAGGTTCCCTCACACGACCATCTCTTTCCTGCCTGACAGGTACATACATATCAAGGACACGTCGTATCTGTTCCTTGAAAAAGTTCCACATTTCCACGACATCCTTCCCTGACAGCCTGTGCTCCCAACTTATGCTCCTCAGATCCTGTCTTACAGCATCGTATTTACCCTTCCCCCAATTGTAAAACCTACCCGGTTGCACGCACCTATCTCTCTCCATAACCAAGGTGAAAGTCACAGAATTGTGGTCACCATCACCAAAATGTTCACCCACTAACAAGCCCATCACTTGTCCCGGTTCGTTACCAAGTACCAAATCCAATATGGCCTCCCCTCTAGTCGGGCAATCTACATACTGAGTTAGAAAAGCTTCCTGGACACACTGCACAAACACCGCCCCATCCAATCTACTTGATCTAAAGAGCTTCCAATCAATGTTTGGGAAGTTGAATCACCCATGACTACTACCCTGTGGCTTCTGCACCTTTCCAAAATCTGTTTCCCAATCTGTTTCTCCACATCTCTGCTGCTTTTGGGGGGCCTATAGTAAACACCCAACAAGGTGACTGCACTTTTCCTATTTCTGACTTCAGCCCATACTACCTCCAAAGGCAGATCCCCCTCGAACTGCCTTTCTGCAGCCGTTATACCATTTCTAATTAGCAACGCTACCCCCCCCTCCTTTTTTACCACCCTCCCTAATCTTACTGAAACATCTGTAACCAGGAACCTCCAACAACCATTCCTGTCCCTCTTCTATCCACGTTTCCGTGATGGCCACAACATCGTAGTCCCAGGTACCGATCCACGCCTTAAGTTCACCCATCTTATTTCTGATAAGCATTGTGCAGACAGTCACTATAACTCAAGATTGTTACAGAAAAGATGTTGTAGAGCATAAATTTATATTCTTAACTTCTTTGTCATCTTAGTAACAATGTCTATCTTATTGCTGTAACATATGGCTGGTTGCTGTCATTAAAACTCACTGGTTTGTTTTCCTTTACCATAACAAGCCAAGTCAACCTTATATGCTGGCCTATTACCCGCCCTCGATCTCTTCATTTCCAACTGCCGCCGGGACATTAATCGCCTCAACCTGTCTACCCCCTCCCCACTCCAACCTCTCACCTTCACAACGTGCAGCCCTCCAATCCCTCTGCTCCAATCCCAACCTCACCATCAAGACAGCGGATAAAGGGGGCGCAGTGGTAGTCTGGCGCACTGACCTCTACACCGCTGAAGCCAGATGCCAACTCAAGGACACCTCTTCCTACCGCTCCCTTGACCATGACCCATTCCCCCATCACCAAACCATCATCTCCCAGACCATACAGAACCTCAGCACCTCAGGAGATTTCACACTCACAGCTTCCAACCTCATAGTCCGGGAACCCCGCACTGCCTGGTTCTACCTCCTTCTCAAGATCCACAAGCCTGACCACCCTGACCGTCCCATTGTCTCAGCATGCTCCTGCCCCACTGAACTCATTTCTATCTACCTCGACACTGTCCTATCCCCCTAGTCCAGGAACTCCCCACATACGTTCGAGACACCACCCACGCCCTCTACCTCCTCCAAGACTTCCGTTTCTCCGGCTCCCAATGCCTCATCTTCACCATGGATATCCAGTCCCTGTACACCTCCATTTGCCATCACCAGGGCCACCAAGCCCTCCGTTTCTTCCTTTCCCGACGTCCCCAACAGTACCTTTCCACCGACACTCTCATTCGTTTGGCCAAACTGGTCCTCACCCTTAACAATTTCTCCTCAAATCCTCCCACTTCCTCTAGACCAAAGGGGGATCCATGGGCACCCGAATGGGCCCCATCTATGCCTGTCTCTTTGTTGGCTACGTAGAACAGTCGATCTTCCGTAATTATACCAGCACCACTCCCCACCTCTTCTTCCGTTACATTGATGACTGCATTGGCGCCACCTCATGCTCCCGCGAGGAGGTTGGGCAATTCATCAACTTCACCAATACATTCCACCCTGACCTTAAATTTACCTGGACCATCTCTGACACCTCTCTCCCCTTCCTAGACCTCTCCATTTCCATTAATGATGACCAACTTGACACAGACATTTTTTACAAACCCACCGACTCCCACAGCTACCTGGATGACACCACTTCCCACCCTACCTCCTGCAAAAATGCCATCCCCATTCCCAATTCCTCCGCCTCCGCCGTATCTGCTCCCAGGAGGACCAGTTCCACCACAGAACACACCAGATGGCCTCCTTCTTTAGAGACTGCAATTTCCCTTCCCACGTGGTTAAAGATGCCCTCCAACGCATCTCGTCCACATCCCACACCTCTGCCCTCAGACCCCACCTCTTTAACCGTAACAAGGACAGAACACCTTCCACCCTACCAACCTTCCCATAAACCAAATCATCCGCCGACATTTCCGCCACCTCCAAACAGACCCCACCAGCAGGGATGTATTTCCCTCCTGACCCCTTTCTGCCTTCCGCAAAGACCGTTCCCTCCTTGACTACCTGGTCAGGTCCATGCCCCCTACAATCCACCCTCCCATCCTGGCACCTTCCCCTCCCACCTCATGAAATGCAAAACCTGTGCCCACACCTCTTCCCTCACCTCCATCCAACGCCTAAAGGAGCCTTCCACATCCATCAAAGTTTTACCTGCGTATCCACCAATATCATTTATTGTATCCGTTGCTCCCGATGCAGTCTCCTCTACATTGGGGAGACTGGATCCCTCCTAGCAGAGCGCTTTAGGGAACATCTCTGGGACACCCGAACCAATCAACCACACCGCCCTGTGGCCCAACATTTCAACTCCCCCTCCCATTCTGCCGAGGACATGGAGGTCCTGGGCCTCCTTCACCACCGCTCCCTGACCACCCGATGCCTGGAGGAAGAACGCCTCATCTTCCGCCTCGGAACACTTCAACCCCAGGGCATCAATGTGGACTTCATCAGTTTCCTCATTTTCCCTTCCCCACCTCACCCCAGCTCCAAACTTCCAGCTCAGCACTGTCCCCATGACTTGTCCTACTTGCCTAGCTTCCTTTCCACCTATCCACTCCAACCTCCTCCCTGACCTATCACCTTCATTCCCACCCCCACTCACCTATTGTACTCTATGCTACTTTCTCCCCACCCCCACCCTCCTCTCATTTATCTTTCCACTCTTCAGGCATTCTGCCTTTATTCCTGATGTAGGGCTTTTGCCCGAAACATCGATTTTACTGCTCCTCGGATGCTGCCTGAACTGCTGTGCTTTTCCAGCACCACTCTAATCTAAACCTTTTATTTAGTCAAAGGAAGAGGTTTTAGCCACAGCTATACCAATACCACTCAAGTTTTAGCGCAGCTTGGTCATTGCCTTGTGGTGACATTGTAGTAGGTGTGACTTAGGATAAGATGAGAATTTGTTATGATGGTTTTGAATTTAAAATATCTCAATGTTTTCCATCCATTTATATGGCGGAGTACCATTTCCTTATGGGTAATCTCTCAAAATGAGAAGGATGCCTTTCAGGGTATACTTGTGGCAAGAATCCTGATTCAGATATTTTTAATATTGGGTGACTGTTGTGCTGAAAGCTGTTTGCATCTCTGTAATCATGCCATTACATTACTCATCACTAGAAGGTAAGGAAAGATAATAAAGATGGGGATAAAACATACCCTGATCTATAATAATGTAAAGGTTAATATCTGTACCAATTACTGTGCTTATTGATAGATCAGTAACTGTGAGAATAATAGGTTGTATATGAAAGATCAATCCACCCATCTGGGGAAGGAGAAGATAATCAGTTGGGTATAAAAAGAGATTATTAGAAAATGGAAAGAAAACAGATTTAGTTAGAAACATCCTGATTTTGCAAGACTGTGGGCATATTGTAGAGTCTTATTGTTGTAATCACATTTGTAGTAACAGAATTGGCCAGAGTTCAGCAGAATAAAAATAACAAGGATTGATCCGATACCAGTTTTCTCAATCCAATTCAAATCTGCCTTATATAAAACTCGGTGTGGATAATATACTGCTGTTGTCCACAGAAATAAGCTGCTTTAGACTGACTATGACAGCAAATTATTAACTGCTGGAAATGCATCACACTGTCTCAAATTTTCACAGCAACTGAGAAATTCTCCAGCATTTTGAAAGTGGTAGCAGAGCCCAACATTTAGAAGTTCACCTCAAACTTAATTGAAACCTTTCTCACAGAGCTTGAAGAGGATGAAGGCAGGTCACATTTTACACATCGTTGGTCCAAATGGAAAGTAGCTGCCTCCAATCATGTCTGACTTTTGTGTGGACATACTGTATAGAGATTAGAATTGTTAGGAGCAGTCCTAAATATTGTGGAGGTACGGTAGCCTATTAGTGAAGTGAAGTACCCTTTTGGATCTAGTGCTGCTTTAGATCGGATTGGCTATCTCTTTGGGAGTGGTAAGTTGTCCTTTGGGATTTTTAAAAGTAAACACAAATGTATGTAGAGACTGCATAAAGTCATTGGCATTGTCAAGCTGTCAAAAGTAGCTGTCAAAAAAGAACTACAAAAAGAGTCAGTCGGCTCAGCTGTCAGGGGAGCTGCTATGAGTCAAAGTTAGAAGCACAGAAAATAGCGGCAGGAAAATAGGAGCCTCAAATCTCTCCACAATTGAAAATTGATCATGGCTGTTCCTCTATCTCAAAGATGTACTTCTGTTTTCTCCCTATACCCCTTCACACCATTAACCCTGAGCAATCTATCTATTTCTTTTTTTGAACATTTTCAATGTCTTGTCCTTTGCAGCTGTCTATGGTCAAGAATTTCACAGGTTCACTTTTCCAGGAGTGAATAAATTTTAGTTGAAAATGATCTCTAACATTTCCTGAGACCCTTTATTCTGGACCCTGACATCAGAGGCAATGTCACCCCTACATTCTGTCAGAAGTTCATAGGTTTCAAAGAAACCTCCTCTCATCCTTCTGAACTCCACTGAATACAGGCCCAGTCAATCTAATCTCTCCTTATTCAACAAGTCTGCAAACTCAGGAATGAGTGTAGTGAGACTCCTCTTTGGTAGGAATATCAGTTCTTTGCTAAGGAACCCAAATCTGCACACAATACTCCAGGTGTGGTCTCACTAAGTCCCTGTTGAGCTTTAGTAAAACATATTTGCTTCTATGTTTGACCCCTCTTGCAATGAAAGGATAATCTTTGCCTTCCCATATGCTTGTGTCTGGAGGTTTGAAATAGAAACTGGAAAATGGGATTAATGGAGTTAAATCTTTGTTGACGAATGTGGATATGATGGGTCAAATGGATTCCTTCCGTACTATCAAGATTTGTTAGTCTATGTCAGGTTAGCCAGCCTTATTTTAGTCTTCTCACTCCTTTCTTTTTTTTAATTTGTGGGATTACATTTTCCACACTCCAATCCACTGGGATTTTCCAAAATTGCCACAGAATGCTAAAAGGTGACATCCATTATTTTCGTGGTTCTCTCCTTTAATACATTGACCAGATTATCATGCTCTGGATTTAATTTTATAAGCCCTACATTTATCTTCACTAATCTATTTCTTTTTACATAATTATAAAAGCTTTTGTGTTCCTTGTAAGATTATTCCTCTACTGAAAATGTGTTGCTGGAAAAGCGCAGCAGGTCAGGCAGCATCCAAGGAACAGGAGAATCGACGTTTCGGGCATAAGCCCTTCTTCAGGATTCCTGAAGAAGGGCTTATGCCCGAAACGTCGATTCTCCTGTTCCTTGGATGCTGCCTGACCTGCTGCGCTTTTCCAGCAACACATTTTCAGCTCTGATCTCCAGCATCTGCAGCCCTCACTTTCTCTCAAAGATTACTCCTCTACTCTACTGTTAATGAACATTTTAGTCTTCCTTTGCAAAATTTGAGTCAAGTCTAAGATGGTGAAGCAAATTTTCCTGTTCAATTGTTCTACTCAAAAGGAATGTTAAGTTGCTGCCATTCATGTACTCAGTCATTAAATAGAAACTATCGTCTATCCCTAGTCATGCTTTTTCTTTGATTAAGGTACCCAGTCTATCATTGCTAACTCTTGCCGTATATCTTTGTAGATTCTTTTGTATAGATCTAGGACACCAGTTTTGGTGACTAACTTCACTTTCAATTATAATAACAAATTCTATTATGTTAATTGTTCTTGACAAGAACTCTTGCATAAAGATTATTAATTAATCCCCTTCCCATTGCAGAAAACCATATCTAGGATGACTTGTTTCCCAACTGGTTTCTCAACGCATTGTTTGAAACAAAACTGCATGGATTGTTGAAAGAAAATCTTTGTTTTCAATGTGGCATCAGCCTAACGGTTATCATTGCTGCATTAATACTGTAGGACTGACTTCACACCTTCTATTGTCAAAGTGAGGTCCCCCTCAATTCGTAGTATGTGTGACAGTTCAAGGTGATGGTAGAATCTTTGAAATTAGACTATGAATTCCAGCACTTCTTTTGAGAAGGGATTAAAGAAAGGAAGGCAGTGAATGGGTCTTTCATCATGGGATTTATTTTTCTTTCTCTTAAATGGTGAATATTAAGAACTTTAATTTATCTCATCCCCATGTAGATCCTGAGCTCTGTCCCTGGTGGATATTACATATGTATCTTTTATCTTTACTGCTTTTAAAGAATATTTGACCAACTGCTGATGTTTTCAACCTGACCATCTGCCCAGTCCCTCTTGACATCTCATTTACTTTGAACTATTTTAAGAGTTACTTGCCATGGCTCCCAGATGTCCATGGCAAAAATCTGAAATTCCAAGGAACTTGCTCCCAGGTTGGATTTACATAGTTGGAAATTGCCCCAAATCTGCGGTCCTGAACCCAGAGTTAAAATAACCTAGCTGTGGATGACAATAAAATAATTAAAAGATCTGAATTGTCATTCAGGATCAAAAGTAGCGAGCAATTCTGAGGTAGGCAATGGAATTGGTGGTGAGGAGGCATGTTTGCCAGTGGCTGCCAAAAAAGATGGCTATGCCAGGGCTGTGATTCCGATTTTAGCACAGGAGCCAGTCATTGAGCAGCATCAGCAGTGACACTAGCAGACATCTTAGGTGACCACTGCATTGGACGCACTCTGAGGATGAGATTGCATCGATGGTTTTGTGTCCTCAGAGTTACCGTTTGGGGTCTGAAGAGGTTCTGCATCATCTCCTCGAGGGAAGGCTGACTATTATCTACTTCCAGTTCTACATCCTAAAAAAGCCCAGCATTCTTGCTGTATCTTAGGCTATAAGGGCAGCACAAAGGCTCAGTGATTAGCACTGCTGCCTCACAGTGTCAGGGACCCAAGTTCAATTCCAAACTCGGGTGACTCTGTGTGGAGTTTGCACAATCTCCCCATATCTGTGTGGATTCCTCCCAGAAGCTCCAGTTTCCTCCCACAGTCCAAAGATCTGCAGGTTAGGTGGATTAGCTATGCTAAATTACCCATTGTGTCCAGGGATGTGCAGGCTAGGTGGGTTTGCATTGATAAATGTGGGGTCTCAAGGATTGGGTATGGATGGGGTGCTTTATGGAGGGTTGGTGTAGATGCAATGGGTTGAATGATCTAGGCTATTCTATGAAGTGAGTGACTGTGGCAAAGAGGGTCAGGATTGCATGGTGGGTTTGTGTGGAAATGTGTTCACCAACAAATGCTGTTAAGTGCATCAGTCATTAAATATTGAGTACCACTGCATGAGGAAATCCTTAATCTCTATTACTTGGAGCCTGCGCGATTACACACAGTTTTGCTTATCATGCTTCCTGCATGGCAAGCTGCTATGCTTGCTTGGTTCATGCCAATAAGCAGTCATAAGTGACATTGTAAGACTCTAAAGTGGAATTCTTTTCTTTTTGTTACCCAATATCTTGTAAACATCCTAGGAAGTGAAAATGTCTCATGGTTCTGGAAAGAGAGAAGCTCATTACACATTCTATTTTAACTTGACAATAATATGGAACAAATCATTTTAGTTACTTCTAAAGCACAGTGAACTACTAAGGTGTATCAGTGTCCGAATGAAGAGCTCCTCTTGTGATCTGTTGGTAAATTATTCGATTACCCATCGTGCCTATTTCTGCAGTGTGTTTGGTTGTGATGCAAACTGCTGCTATAAAGATTATTGCTGTTAACTTAATTGTTGGCAAAAGAGGAAAGCCATTCATGGGTTCTTGCACTGCATCCTTAATCAGGATGGAGCCACACAGAAAGCAGAATGCCAACCGCCACTCTTCTGTCTGATTAAATACCCCATCACCACCAAACTGTTCAAGAGGAGCATATTAAATTCCATCTTGTTAATCTGTACTCTAGCTTTTCTTCACTTCTTAACAAAGTTCATAAGGTACAGCCCCCTTTGCCCACAGTAACCTAGTGTGCTAACATTTAGAACAGTCAGATAGACATACTTACATTCTGAATGCCAGTAGGTCAAGGAACCTCATCTGGCGAGGCTGTCAAGAGCAGAAAAAGGAGATGTTTCAATGTGTGTGGCACGGAAAGCTCTCTAACCGAAGTAAAATGTCAAATACTTTTATGAAATGTACATCTCTATGTTCGTGAGTGAAAGAGTCACAAAAGGTAACAAATTATTAATAAGCATATATGGTATAATCAAGAGTGTGCTACCATATATGGTGAAAGTGAGTACTGCAGATGCTGGAGATTAGAGTCAAGAGTGTGGTGCTCGAAAAGCACAGCAGATTAGACAGCATCCAAGGAGCAGGAAAATCGATGTTTCGGGCAAAATTCCTGATGAAGGGCTTTTGCCTGAAATGCCAATTTTCCTGCTCCTCAGGTGCTGCCTGACCTGCTGCGCTTTTCCAGCACCACACTCTTGACTCCAATCTCCAGCATCTGCAGTACTGACTTTCACCATATATGGTAGCATATATCTCCAATCATACTATAATGTACATAGGCTACACACCATTGCTGGGGGCATATCTAAGATCGCCAACTGAAGACAACAGATTACTCAGCACAAAGCAGGTTTTGAATCTTTGTTTGACGAGAAATTTCAATCAATAATATTTCACAAAAACAGATGATTATTTGATAATTTATGCAGATAAGCAGAAACAGTCCATTAGAATATCAGTGAGAGACTTCATAGCTTCATTTAACTTCACAGCAAGAAACACTGCAGTGATAGTCATGGTGATGTGACAAGTAATTGAATTATTTACCAACAGATCACAAGATCACCCTTCACTCAGATACAGATTTTATACTTCAGTAGTTTGCTGTGCTTAAACAGTAATTAAGAATATGTTTTTCTTATTGTTGGAAAATGGAAAGCAGAAAATGTAATGAGCTTGTTTCCTTGCAGGAGCAGTGACCTGTGGTATTTAAATGTGGAAAGTGACATTGCAACACCCTTAGTTGAGCTGGCTTTTTTGTTAAGAGGATAACAGAAAGATCTAGATGCTAACCTTTCAAATGCAGTTCTGGTCACTTTCACAAGGATTGTAGGATAGCTAATATCAGAAATGGAAAGCTGTCAATCTGGATAGTCTCCTGAGTCTGTGCCTGTGAGTATATTCATAAACTAGGATTCCATGAACATCTGTGGATATGCAACTCAGTTTATATCACTGAAATAAACAAAGCCTTCATCACTGAAACAAACAAAGTGAAATGGCAAAATGTGACACATCAGGGCATCATGAGTGTCAAAAGTATCGATGACAACTGAAAAGAGAAATTAGTAGCTTAAACATTGAGAGCATCTCGTCCCAATCTTTTGAGTTGAATCCTGTTCTATGACAATATAACTTCAGCAATAGATTTAAACATCATCTGTATATAAAACCAGGACATTGATTGATTTTTTTTTGTGTGGAGTTACCTTGTTAATCTTTTTTTTTATCTATATGGGAACAGAAGTAAACCATTCAGCCTGATAAGCCAACGCATTATTTAAATTATGGCTGATCATCCTTAATACTATTTTCCAAAGTGATCTCCATATCCCTTAACTTCATTAGTGTCTAGAAATCTATTGATTTCTGCTTGGCGAATAAGATTCCACTGTCCTCTGGGATAGATAATGCCACAGATTCACCTCACTCCAACTGAAGAAATTCTTCCTCATCACAATCTTGAGTGGTCTGTTCTTCATCCTGAGATTATTTCCCCAGTTCTCGAGTCACCAACCAGAAGAAACTTACTATCCACATCCACATGTTATGCCCTGTAATAATTTTGTTTATTTCAATGAGATCACCTCTCATCCCTCAAAACTGTAGAGAATGCCATAAATACTGCCATTTATCAGACTGATCCCCATCTTCATTCTCTACATCTATCTTAAAAGATAATAGGATCTCTATTTTACAGCTTCATACATCATTTCACAAAGTGCTGCAGACAGATTCTCCAAGGAGAAATTTTGTTTAACCTGGCATCCTGAAAGTGATTAGGTCAGATTAATCTAAACAGAAGATATAATCTGCATGCAATCTCAGTTTATTAAAAAGCATGTCCTTTCCTGGTCACAAGAAATTCATAGAGTGCAGTATGATTTACTGCAGGTTAAAGGTGAGAGGGAGGAAAAGGTTTGGGATTGATTATTAACAACTGGTTCAAGTTTATTTTCTGCAGGTTAGAGGAAAAGGATCAGGACCATGTGCATGGATTATTCAACACAAACTCAAAAATTTAATTACTTAAAATTTGGAGAGAGCCTTTTGGGGTACAGGGTACAATTTAGGAACCTCGCCGTCAAGCAAGTGATTGAGGATTCAAGGAAGAGTAATAAAAGGGATCTCAATTAAAGTGCATTGAGCTTGATTTAAGAGTTTGACACAATGGGCCCAGGATTTATGAAAACAAGCATCCAGAGCAACAGCATGGTGGAATAATATTCAGGGCAAAATATTGGGAGACGTCAAGTCCAAATGGACTACATCGGTTTTTGCAGTTTTCCATGGGTTTCATGAATCTTGAACACCAATTCAGTGATGTCACTGCAGAAATCACCCACTATTCATTACCATACTTGACCTTTACACATATTTCTTACATTCTTAGGTGGAGATTTACACCTAAGATTTAGACAGAGCAGCCCCGATGCTCTGATGATTTATGTTAATTTTTCAAAAAGTAATTTTATGACTTAACTGTTAATTTTCATGCCTAAAAGAAAAATGTCATTGGTTTGATACTTTTCTTGTACTCATAACAAAATGTTCTAAGATACTTCCGAGAACATTATTAGTGAAGGTGTGTCCAGACCCTGCATAAACTGATATTAAGACAGCTGACTAAATGCTTATTCAAAGAGATCAATTTCAGGAGCTTCTTAAGGGAAAATAGAGAAATGGTGAGGAACTGATGGGCAGGAAGCCTGTGCAGGTCAGCAGTCAGGTGGAAGAACCATTATGGCTTCAGCTGATAGTAAAATACATTGCATGTAGAAACACTGAAAAGTTTAGAGGGAAATGCAAGAACTTAGATTTCATGCATCTGAAGACAAAACACTCAATGATGTGGTGATGGAAATCAGAAACTTGCAAGGGGGCAGAATAGAAAAGTGTAAAGATATCAGGTCCGAAGCTTTCTATTCCCTTTATACCAGATATTGACGTGAGCTAATGAGATTCTCAGGAAAAGGTGGTGAAAAGTTCAAATTTGAATTTTAAAGAAGTGAAAATAAGCATAATGTACAGAATGTTCTGGTATAATGGGACAGTTGCATTCCTCTGCAACTTCACATTATAGAAAATCATGTTATGGAAAGCTGATAGGGAATTTGCATTGTAGAAGATCGCTATGGAAAATCGCTATAACCGCTCAGTGGAAAGGTTGCCTTATCCACACAGCATCCCACAATTCGTTAATTGTGTTATAGCCAATTCACATTGACGAAACACGTAATACCAAAACAACCTGTATGGCTAATTCAGTAGGGCCTGGTTTACCTCCTGATTCATGTCATTTTGGGTGTGCCTATGTCAAATGGATTGCAGCAGTTCAAGAAGGAAGCTCAACACCTTCTCAAATGCAACAAGAATGGGCCCAGCCAGTGATTCATGAGTGAAAAAAAAACATTTCTAAAATTTTAAGTTAGCTATCTCTAACAGAGTTGATAGGAGTGCCCATTCCACAGTTAATGGATTAAAAAAAGCCTTCACATTGAGGATGTCCTCTATTGTGTTGTGTAGCACTACCACCATGCTAAACATCAAGTAACTCAAAGCTAATTATCCATGCAACACTGTGAGCCATTAGCAGCAGCAGAAATTTTATTTAAAAGTAATCTGTAACCGCATGCCACAAAATATTCTCTACACCATCATTGCCATCAACCCAGGAGATCAATACTGGTTCGATAAAGAGTGCAGGAAGGCAGGTCAGGAGCAGCACCAGTCGGTCCTAAAAATGAGTTGCTAACCTGATGAAGTGAGCATACAGGACTACTGGCAAACCAAACAAGCACATACAGCAGGTTAGAGATGGGAGTTAGTGATTCCACCAACAACACTCAAATCTAAGCTCTGCAATGCTGGGACAAGCCAAGAACAGGAGATTGAGGCTCCACAGATATACCCATCCTCAATGATGAGGGAGTTAGCATATCAGTGCAAAAGACATGGCTAAAACATTTGAAGCTGTCTTCAGATGTAAGTATCAAGTGAATGATCCATCTCAGCTACTGCCAACATAACAGGTGCTAATCTTCAGTCAATTCAACAGACTCTCCATGATATCATGAAAAGGCTGGATTCTGAAAATGCTATGCATCCCATTTTATCAAGAATCAAATAATATTCAAGAAATATTTCTGAAGACATGTACTGCAGATCTAACTGTGTCTCTCATCAAGCTATTTCACATAAGGCTACAAGAAGTGGCAGCTAACGATCAATATGAACAAAGCAGAGCATATCCAATCTGGCTTCTTACTGTCCTTTCATCTACAGTCAATTATCAGTAAAGTGATGAAAGTGTCATTGATGTAGCTAGTCAGTGTTACTTGCAAATGAGCAATCTGCTCACCCACACACAGTGTGGGTTTCAGCAAGAGCCACTTAGCCCCTGCCCTCAATCCAGCCTTCGTGCAACTGTGGGAAAAAGAGCTGAATTGTAGAAGTGAAGTGACAGTGACCACCTTGATAGCAAGTCAAGTTTGGCATCAAGGATCCCCAGCAAAACTGGAATAAATAGGAATGTTGCAGATGGAGTCGTGCCTAGCACAAAAGACAACAATTGTCGTTGCTACAAATGATCTAAGCTCCAGGTCATCTTTACAGGAACTGCTCAGGATAGTGGCATGAACCAATCAACCTTTGTTACATCATCATAGAATTATAGACTCACAAATCATTGATACAGTTCCTTTGGTCCAACCAGTCCATGTTGACCATGTTCCCAAAGCTTAATTTAGATAAATGCAAGGTGCTGCATTTTGGAAAAGCAAATCAGAGCAGGGCAGTTACACTTAATGATAAGGTCCGAAGGAGTGTTGCTGAACAAAGAGACCTTGGAGTGCAGGTTCATAGTTCTTTGAAAGTGGAGTTGCAGGTAGATGAGATAGTGAAGAAGGGGTTTGGTATGCTTTCCCTTATTGGTCAGAGTATTGAGTACAGAAGTTGGGAGGTCATGTTGCGGCTATACAGGACATTGTTAGGCCACTTTTGGAACATTGCGTACAATTCTTGTCTCCTTCCATCGGAAGGATGTTGTAAAACTTGAAAGGGTTCAGAAAAGATTTACAAGGATGCTGTCAGGATTGTAGGATTTGAGCTTTTGCGAGAGATTGAATAGGCTGGGGTTGTTTTCCCTGGAGCGCGGAGGCTGAGGGGTGACCTAATGGAAGTTTATAAAATCATGAAAAGCATGGACAAGAAAAAAATAGATAAAATCCTTTTCCTGGGGTGGTGAGTCCAGAACTAGAGGGCGTAGGTTTAGGGTGAGGGGAAAAGATATATGAGAGACCTAAGGGGCAACTTTTTCACAGAGGGTGATACGTGTATGGAATGAGCTGCAGAGGAAGTGGTGGAGGCTTGTACAATTGCAACACTTAAAAGGCATCTGGATAGGTATATGAATAGGAAGGTTTCAGAGGGATATGGGCCAAATGCTGGCAAGTGGGACTAGATTAGGTTGGCATGGACGAGTTGGACCGAAGAGTGTGTTCCCGTGCTGTACATCTCTGACTCTATGACGCTCGTCTCAATTGCCTGCATTTGACCAATACCATTCCAAACCTTTCCTATTTATTATTCAGAGATGCCGGTGTTGGACTGGGGTGTACAAAGTTAAAAATCACACAACACCAGGTTATAGTCCAACAGGTTTAATTGGAAGCACACTAGCTTTCGGAGCAACGCTCCTTCATCAGGTGATTGATGAAGGAATGTCGCTCCGAAAGCTAGTGTGCTTCCAATTAAACCTGTTGGACTATAACCTGGTGTTGTGTGATTTTTAACTTTCCTATTTATTAACTTATCCAAATGTCTTTCAAATGTTGTAACCGTATCTGCAGCCATTATTTCTTCTGACAGTTCATTTTGCACAGAGACCACTCTACATAAAAAAGTTGTCCCTCATGTCCTTTTTAAAGCTTTCTTCTCTCGCTTTAAAAATATGCCCCAAAGTTTTTAACTCCTCACTCGAGGGTAAAGACCCTTGCTATTCACCTTATCTAAACTCATGGTCACCACTCAATCTTCCACGCTCCAGTGAAAAAGTCCTAGCCTATCCAAGCTATTTTTATAACTCAAATCCTCCATGCCCAGAAACATCCTGATAAATCTTTTCTGAATCCTCTCCGGTTTAATAATATAATTTCCGACAGAAGGGCGACCAGAACTTCACATAGTACTCCAGAAGAGGCCTTACCTATGTCTCCTGTACAACTTCAACATGACAATGACCTTCAGAAATGCTCACTCAATGTTCAGCACCATTCATGGCCACATGCAGCAAGACTTGAACAACACTTAAAAAAAAAACAAGGTCAGGAGGACCTTTTGGAGCAGTGACCATATCTAACTTGTGTAAGGAAGAATATGAATGTGACAGAAAAATAGGTGAAAAGGCAAATTTTGAGAGGAATATAAAGAATTTACAAAGACATATTGATAGGTTAAGTAGTAGGCAAAAAGTTGACAAATGAAGCATAATGTAAGAAAACATAAAGTTGTTCATTTTGGAAGGAAGAATAAAAAGACAAGAATATTATTTAAATGGATGAAAACTGAAGGAAGCTGCGACACAAAGGGATTTGGAGGACTTGCGCATGAAACACACAAAGCTCACACAGAGGGGCAGTAAGTAATCAGGAAGGTTAGTGCAATGTTGTTTGGCCCTTGTTTCAATGTGGTTGGAATATGAAGGTAGGAAGCCTTACTGCAACTGAACACAGTGCTGGTGAGACCACATCTAGAGTACTGAGAGTAGTTTCGGTCCACTTATTTATTTCATTGCAGGCAGATCAGAGAAAGTTTACTCGCATGATCCCTAATATGGAGGGATTTTCTTATAAGCAAAAGCTAAACAGGTTGGGACTCCATTCACTGGAATTTAGAAGAATGACAAGTGATCTCGTTGAAACATATCAAATTCTTAAAGGATCTGTCAACCTAAATGTTGAGAGGATGTTTCCTGTCATGGGAGAGTCTAGGAAAAGAGGGCATAGTATGAGAATAAAGGGTGTCAATTTAAGACTAAAACGAGTAGGAATTTTTTCTCTCAAAGGGTTTTGAGTCTTTGGCATTCCTTACCATAGTTGGTTGTGGAGTTATATTTAAGGCTGAGATAGTTAGATAGACTCTTGATCAGTAGGGAAATCAAGAATTATAGGGAAAAATACAGAAAAGTGGATGTGAGGATTATCGGATGAGGCATAATCCTATTGAGTGTGAAGCAATCCTAAGTGACCTACTCTTGTTCCTATAACTTAGAGTCTTCTCACCTTATCAAGCTCTTTTCATCATTCTGTCCTATGTGACCTCCTTACAACAGGATCTCAGTGCAACTCCAAGGAAGTTTGACTCAATAGTGGGACTTAAGCAATACCCAGAAATACAATCAAGAACTCCATTAGGCTGGAAAGTTTCCAGCTGACTCTCAAAACACTTAGATGTGTCAATCCTCTCCAACACAAATTGTCTACAATTTACTCATGTTTACTGTACATGGAACACTGAAAGTCATCAATCACTTATTTCATTCCAGCTAAAGATAGTGAGGCATGTTAGAACTGCAATATTTCATCCATTAACACATTCTTGTCAAAGTAATTTTTCGGAACATTTATTTAAAAGGTTCTGAAGTGTGTTTTGTGCCTTTTTTAATTTACGTTCAGTTGCAGAATAAATAATTGACCACTTCACTACTTGACCTTGTTAAATTTTCATTAAAAGGTCATTAATTTCCATTTAAATCTGGTCTATATCATATGTCCTCTTAAATCATGATTTATATTAATATTGTTTGTAGTAACAACATTATTTGAAATGCCCTTGCTATGTAACCTCTACTTTGAAACACATGAATTAAAATTTGAATGAAATGGCTGGTGACAAGAAACAGAGTGTGATATTGCGTTCTGATGAAAGGTCACAAAGACATGAAATGTTAACTCTTTCTCTCTCCACTGATGCTGCCAGATCAGCTGAGTACTTCCCACATTTTTAGTTTTCACAATTGATTCAGCATTACTCACTAACAAAACAGACAATAGTCAGGCAATTAACATGTCTTTGTAATAATTATCCTGGAACACATGCCAAGGGGATAATAGCAAGCCATTTGTGTAAGTCACCAAAACAAAGAGGGAAAGGAATTACAGATGAAGCATGCTGGACAAACATGCTCAATTATCCAACAAAAGAAGTGCTTGTAAATTCAATCAGCTGGGCACCAGTTTAAATATTATTGAATGCAAGTGGGGAAAAATATAGATGGTCATTTCACATTCTTTTTATTGCTGTCTTAAAACACAATATAAATCCTGTTCAGCCATCACTTATGTGTCTGCTGACCTACGTTGTCTCCTCAACCAACGATGTCTTGCTATCCCTCTTTACATGTTGAGGATTTTCGTCCGGTAAATTGCAGGTGATGTTCTGTTACGTTATAAGTACTTCTTAGTTGTTTAAAATCTTTCAATTTTAAATGGGCTGTCTAAATCTTTCCCCTCTCACCTGAAGCCTATGTCCTCTAGCTCTGGATTCCTCCACCCCAGGGAAAAGATTTTGTCTATTTACCCTATCCATGGCCCTCATGATTTTATAAACCTCTATAACATCACCCCTCGGTCTCCAATGCTCCAGGGAAGACAGCCTATTCAACCTCTCCCTATAGCTCAAATCCACCAACCCTGGAAACATCCTTGTAAACCTTTGTGGTACAAGTATAAATATGACTGGTTAGCAGGAGTATGCTAATGTTTCAGGAGATGCTAATTCCTTTGTTCAATCTCACCACAAACAGCTCCTTATAACTATTTACAATGTACTTGATTGATTCAGCTGGAATGTCAGCTTGTCATCTTGTTTTGTAAGAGGCAGACTCTGTCACTGAATCTACTGTCAGTGACAGTGGTACATGTTTATGTTCAACAAGGTAGATGTTCAGAGGCTGTTTCCACTTACAGGTGAAATTTTATCAAGGATGCATCATTTTAAATAAAGGACAATTACTTAAAACAGAGATGAAGGGGCTCTTATTTTCTCAGAGGGCCAGGATACTTTAGAATTAGTAACTGCATGTGTTAAAGGTTGATCATACAGATTATTGAGCTATTGGAGAATTGAGAAAAAATATATTCTCACTTCTGAGTCATTAGATCTTGGTTCAAGTCCACTGAAGGACAAAAATATCAAGGCTGACATTTCACCACAGTCATGAGGGAATGGTGCACTGTTGGATCAGCTACCTTTTGGGGTGAGATGCTAAACTGAGTCCTTACCTGCATGATTGGGCGAACATAAAATACCCTATGGTATCATTTCAAGGAGAAGTGCTATTGCCCGAGTCCTGGCCAAGATTTATTCCTCAATCTAAGCCATAAATAAAGATTAACTGGTTATTCTCATCATAATCTGTATGGGAGCTTTCTATGCACAAGTTGATTGTACATTTCCTGTATTATGTATGACAACAAAAGTAATTAATTGCCTATAAAGCACATTGAGATATCTGGTGATCACAAACAATGCTATATAAATGTAAATCTTTTTTATCCATTCAAGACATATAGCCATAAAAGTATCTATATTGAGGAAGGAGACCATTTATTCAATCCTGACCATGCTCTTTTTTTAAGACACAATCCAAGTATGAATCCAACAGTGCTGTTCCGTACATGCTGCTCTAAACTTAGAGTCACAGAGTTTCAGGTCATTACTATAATTGTTGCACAAAACAGTCTTCTTCATATCCCCCAGAATTTCTTAAATCTGTGTATCTTAAACCTTGCACCATCAGCTAATTGTCTACCTTACTTAAATAAGGGAAAGAAGACACTAGGTGGAGTAGTTTATAAGTTCACTAACAATAGCTGTCTGTAGGTCACAGAATAAATCATCATAAAATGTGGGACAGCTAAAAGATAGTACACTAATCATAGGTGAATTAATCTTCATGTAAGTTTTAAACATCAAAAGTACAAAGGTACGAAAGAAAAGCTTACTGGAACATTATGTTATGGATCCAACTAGGGTCAGGCCATTTTGGATTTGGTAGTGTGTAACGAGGCAGATATAAGAAAGTATCTCAGAGTAAGAGATCCCTTGGGGAACAGTGACCATAACATGGTCAAGTTTAGTATTCAGATTGAGAGTGAGAAACTTAGGTCAGAAATATCTGCGTGAAACTTAAATGAGAGTAGTTACATATGCATTGGTGTTAAGTTGGCATGAGTGGATTGGGAAAGGGGTTCAGCAGAAAATGGGTCAAAGGGAAAGTAACAGTTATTTCAGAAAATGGTTCATGACTCACAGCAAAGATACATATCACTGAGGATCCAGGACTCCAGAAATAGGATAAGACAACTATGATTAACTAGGGAACTTAAAATTAGTATCAAATAGAAAGATAAAATATTACAATGTTGTAAAGATTAGTGCTAAAACAGAGGATCAGAGAAATTTTTAAAAAGCCAACAAAAGATGTCCAAAATTAATAAGGTGGAAAAAATAAACTTGAAGGCAAACTAGCAAGTAAGATAAAAAAAACATACTTTGAGCTTCTTTAAATATTTAAAAAGGAAAATAAAGGTAAAGTGACCATTGCTCCTTAATGAATAAGGCAAGGGAAATAATAATGAGGAACCAAGAAATGGAAGAGGAGTTGAATTAATACATTGCATCAGACTTCACAATAGAGGACATTAATAGCATTCCAAAATCAAATAACACCAAAGAATCAAGAAGCCCAAGGAAGTAAACATCATCATCTCCAGAGAAAAGTACAAGGGAAACTATTGGGACTGAAAGCAGATGAGTCCCAAGGAACTAAAGGGGCCCAATTTAGGATTTTAAAGGAAATGCAGAGATAGTGGATGCATGAGCTGTAATTTTCCAAGAATCCTTAGGTACAGGAAAAATCCTGGAAGTTTGAAAACCTGCCAACGTAAAACCATATTCGACAAGGGAGGGAGACATAAACTCTGGACCAGTTAGCTTTGGGAAAACTTTAGACTCTATTATGAAGGATTAATAACAAAGCACTTAGAAATACATAATATAATCAAACAAACTTAGCATGGCTTCCTGACGGGAAAATCACACCCCACAAATGTATTGCACTACTTTAAGGAGATAACTTGTGCATAGAAAGCTCCCACAAAGAGTATGATGAGAATAACCAGTTAATGCTTTCTTATGACTTAGATTGAGGAATAGGTCTTGTCCAGTACTCTGGCAATAGCACTTCTGTTTGAAATAATACCATAGGATCATTTATGTTCACCCAATCAGCCAGCATTTATTGTCCATCCATAGTTACCTTGAAGAAGGCAGTGGTGAGTTATCTTCTAGAAATGCTGAAATCAGTTTGGCGTTGTTACACTAACAATGCAGTTGGTCAGTGGATTTCTAGGATTTTGACCCAGTGATACCAAAGGAATGGTAATACATTTACAAGCCAGGAAGATATGTGGCCTGGAGGCGAACTTGCAAGTGATGGTGTTCCCATATATCTTCTACTCTATCCTTCTAAATGATGCTGGACATGGGTTAGGAAGATGCTGTTGAAAGACACTTGGTGAATTTCTCTAGTGCATTTTGTCAGTGGTGTGCACTCTCACTATTGAGCATTGGTAGTGGAATGAGTGGATGTTTGTGGATGTGTTGATGCCTAACCAGAATCTTATAGAGACCCAACAGAACTTTGCTTTCTTTACAGTTCATACCTTTGTCAAGTTCCCCAAAAAATATTTAACTATGTTCTCTATATGTCCTGTCACCTCAAAATGTTTGTACACATTTACCCAAGGTTCCTCTGTCAATGCACACTCTTTAGAATTCTTGCTATCAAATTTATATTGCCTTCTGCAATCCCTTCTGCCAAAATTTGCCACCTCACTTTTCTGTGCATTCAACTTCATCTGCTCATTCTGCATAACTTCTATGCCCTGTTGCAGTTGATTTGTATTTTTTTCTTCACTGTTACACTTCAAATTTGGTATCATTGGAAAACGGTGACACTCTATAAAAGAATGATAGAATCATACAGTATAGAAACAGGCCCTTCAGCCCATCAAGCCTGTGCTGACCAATAAACACTAAACTACACAAATCCCTTTTACCTCAACTTGGTTCCCTGAGATTTTAAGTGTTCATCTAGAAACTATATTCCATATTCCGAATATCAATGCCACTATCATCGAGTCTGTCTTTAAGCCAATTCAATTTTCATAAAATTGATACTGGTCTTTCAGTTCCATGAGCCACAATCATTGTAAATAGTTTTAGTATGGCAAATTATTGCTTGAAGTCCAGCTGGACAACTCTCATTTTCCCTTCATTAACCTTTTCTGCTAATTCTTCAAAAATTATCAACAGGTTCTCAGTGTCAATGGCAAGGAAAATTGAGTGAGGGGTTATAATGAACAAGTATCATTATTACCTGCCCAAGTTTAAAGTTTTACCACTGAATCTTTTATCCAAAATGTTTTTTGTGTTTTTATCTTCTTATCTAATCCTTGCATTTTCAGGGACTCGTACATTTGAACTCCCAGAAATATCTATTCTGCCACGTGTTTCAGTGCCCTTTTGTTGAGTCTATGCAGATGCAAGCTGGCTCATATAAAAAGATGTAGGATTCTTCTTAATCAAAGGGGATCAGTATAATACTCTGCTATAGAACCATTTGCACCATTAAGCAATACACTGACAGATTTCCTATATGACCCAAGTTAGCTTAATGTGAGGTCAGCTAATTGCTCTGAATGTTCACAAAGTATCCTAGGCCCATAAGACACAGTCCTGCTGACCAAGGACTACATTATCTGTCCTTGTCCTGTGAGCATGATGACATTATAAAATCTGAAAATCAAACTCAGTTTTACTCTGAGCATTTCCAGTGCCTTATTTAAGGGGTAACAATTGTGTTAGCTTGTTAAACAGTAAGTGTGTGATGCTTGTTAGATTTTACATTATTAATTATTCATTATGCATAAGCCATTTCCATAATCACATTACGACATTAAAATATGTATGTTGTCAAGTACAAAAAAAAACCTTCAATCAAGTAGAACTGGAAAAGTTGAAAGCAATTCTCACCAACAATCAATTTGATTTGGCTCCATGCTGTCACATCTCTCTTGAAATGGCAAGGTTCCAGATTTGAACCACATATTGCGGATATAAAAATGTAATCTAGGCAGCTGCTTTGATGTGGTGGTAAGAGAATGGCACACGCTTGGATGGTAACAATAATGGAGGTGACAGAAAGCATGGAAGTTAAAAACAAAATGCATTAACATTTCTGTGGACCAGATAAATACAAAGGTTCAAAATCTGAAACCAGTCCTTTGTTTTAATTTTCAGATATGAAATCCCCAGCCTTTGTGGTGAAGAAGCTCTTTTACTGATGATGTCATGTGGTGATCTTTCCCTTTAATTATTTTTATCCAGATAGTACAAGGAGGCAGATCTTGAATCCAACCCCCGACCCCACCCCCACCCTATCAATTGGATTGGGAAACAAACCCCATGTTGGCACCAATCAGCAGGGTGCTCTGGTTTCCTCCCACAGTCCAAAGATGTGCAGATCAGGTGAATTGGCCATGTTAAATTACCCATAGTGTTAGGTGCATTAGTCAGAGGGAAATGGGTCTGGGTGCGTTACTCTTCAGAGGGTCGGTGTGGGCTTGTTGGGCTGAAGGGCCTGTTTCCACATTGTAGGGGATCTAATCTTTAAAAAAACTGACCAATCAGCTAAGCCAAATAGCAACCCTCCCACTTCTTCCTTAAAATATACTCATGTTGTTGCAGCATTCTGGAGCTGTGAACTGTGATGGAAAAGGTTCCAATTCTTTTTCCATTCTATGATCTGTGAGGAATCTCTCCTGCTCTCACTGCCTGTCATTGACATATCTTGGAAGAATTTTCAAATGGATGTTCAATTCATTTGACTATATTATAAATGAACCTTCATTGACCATCAAGTCCTGGGAGCAGAACTTGAATCTGGAGCTTCTGGCTTAGAGACAAGACACTATTACAACACTACAAGACTTCCTACACTTGTGGCTCCCAAAGTAGGTGTCAGGACAATAAGTCAGTTGGGAGATACCATTTTCTGGTTGTGAAATCCAAGGTAATGATATCTGTTGTGGAGTTCAGAGCAAGTTACAACAGCTGTGCTCCTGCTACAACAGATCCTCTCTCTCATATGATTCACTGGGCGGGAGCACAGCTATTTTCCAGCCTTGAAATGGGGTCAGTGTGCCAAAAATGTTTGAAAAGCACTTTCTTACACTGTGACTGGTTGCTGTGAAATAGACACAACACATTTTGGAGAATTTCTTAAATTTAAAACAGTCAGGACTTCAGATTACAGGAAGCCAGTATATTTCATTGCTCGCCGAATAATATGTTCACTTAAAACAAAGTTAAGTTTGTTCCTGCATATGGAAGTTGTGTCACCGAAGGAAGCACATTCAAAGCAAGTAAATGAAAGAGCTGTGATAACATAGTGTCTTGAATAACCTTCTGATGTCTCAAACCACTCTACAGCCAATTGCATGCAAATGAAGTGTAGCGACCATTGCAATGTAGGGAAAGTATCCAATATTATTCTTGAGTGTCTTGAGTTGGATTTCAGTGAGTTATTAATCTGACTTTAAGAATAAGGAAAGTTTTAGATCCCAACAGCAACTTGCATTTGTAAAGCTGTTTAAAGCATGTGAAACGTGTTAATAAGGTGAGATTATATAGTCACTTCACGTGAAGCTTCATCCTAGTGGTTTGAAATTCATAAAATAATATCTGGGGTAGGCTTAGATACAATAGAAATTTACTCATGGCCACATTGGGTCTTATGTGGAGGTGTCATAAACTGGATTCAAATTTTGTGAGGGTTTTATTCAGTACTTGCACAAACGGGTTTCTGCACTATGCAAATCATGTATGCAGGTCACCATTCGTATGCTTTGACCTTGTTAATTCATAATGCAATTTAGACAGGCGTGGGCTTAAAAGAAGAAAGATAAAACTAGCATTTAGTGTCGGACTTCTTCATTTCTTTGGAGCATGAGGCACAATTGATAACTAGGCAAATATAATGACTATTTTAAGCTCAATAGGATCCCAAAAATACCAAAGCCTTGCAGCTAACTGTCAGTCAATATTAACTCATATGTGCTCCATGGCAACGTCTCCACCAATCAGAGTCCACTTGCAAACTGATCAGCACTCTGGCCTAATACATTATAAATGTTCATTTCCTTTTAAATTTGTACTGTCGTGAATTGTTCTAATGAATGCAAGAAGAAAAGTTTCAACCAAATGGGTCTTTTACTCAGCATGCTGAAACAGCAGACTTGAAAGAATGACTAGCCAATTCTTTTCAAGAATGTCAGTCAGCTCACTGAGAGACTGCTGCTTTTCATTCAAATGTCCCATGGGATTATTTTTGTGCAATGTCTGTGGAACATCTCATCAGAATAACTGCACTCTCAATTATTGCACTGAAATGTCAGTCGAGATTACATAGTCAGTGTTAAACCCAAACCTTCAGATTTAGTAGGAATGCTGTAACTGATTCCAGACAATGATGAACAAGCAAATAGAGGAAAGTCTTTGTAATGGGTTTTCCTGTGTTATTACACTTTCCAAACTTGAGCCCTAGAATTGAAGAATCATCTATAGTCTCAAATCCTGAACATGATGAATGTAGATGGTCAAGTCTGGAGTCGGAGTGGGGTGTCAGGTCATAGGGGACAAAGAAGGATCAGATTCCAGAGAGAAAAAAAGCAAGTCAGTCCCAAGCAAATGAGCGTGGGTCCAAGGCTAGAGGGAAGTGGGACTTGAGCAATGCCAAGATGCTGGGTTCAGACAAGAGACAATGCGGTGTCAGGTCAGAGTCTGGGGGATGTAAGTGGGCTGGAGAGGTATATTTGGAGTGAGGTGAGTACGGTTTAAGTTCAGTAGTTCATCAGGAGTTAAACTATGTATTTGTACATTATTTTATGACTAGCTATTTATTTCATTTCATTGAAATCTTCTAAATCCCTTGATTTAAAGGGAGACTTTCAGAGGGTTTCACACATAGGGGAATTGTCCAGCAGAATCTTCAACTTCCCAGGCAATCATTTAAAGCTTATTACAATCAAAATTCTAGGGTCCCCATATACAACTTGCATCCTGTTGGAATAATGACTGTTTGGCCTCATAAATTCTGGGACTTTAATTTTTCCAACGCTTTGTTTATATTCATCTAAATTATACTTTTAGGGCCTTGAGGTGAATAGTTTAGTGCTTTGAAACCTAGCAAGACCCAAAAATATAGAAGTTGGGGTTGATGAGGAGCAGGGTAACATTTTTGCTGCACCAGTGCCAGGAAATAACCATCACCAGCATGAGAGAATACAACCATCGCTTCTTGACAGTCACATTGCTAAATCATATACTATCAACAGCACGGGGGTTTCAAATGACAAGAAGCTGAACTAAACTAGTCATATCAGAGGCTAGGAATTTACCCTGTAACTCCCTGACCATTGCTTACAGGGCACAGGTCAGAAGTATGATGGAATACTCCATACTTGCCTCGATTAGTTCAGTTCCAAAACAGTCCACTCGATAAACATTCAACATTCACTTCCTTCACCAATAACACATAGTAGCAGTAATGTGTATTATGTACAAGATCCATGCACTAAATTATCAAGACACCAAGTGCATAGATGGGGGCAATGTTTTTGAAGTAGTTGTCTTGGATTTCATCAGAAGTCACATGACACCAAATTATAGTCCAACAGGTTTATTTGAAATCACAAGCTTTTGGAGTGCTGGTCCTTCATCAGGTGAAATGACTTGGAGTTCAGCAAGGCTTTTGTTATGTTTCTGCATGGGAGACTGATAGTGAAGTAAGACCCTGTCGGATCCAAGGAAATTTAGCAAATTGGATCCAGAATTGACATTAGTTTTGCTGGTAGTATCTAATGGATCCTTTAAATTCATTAATCGCTGTTTAGTGTGTTGGTAGGTTTGCGGGCGACCATAATGCCAAGGGGTCTGAGTAGTCTGGAAGTCATTTCTGATATGTCTTTGATGTGAGGTAATGTGGCTATAGATTTTGGTCATGTTGTGTCTGCTTATTTGGGTTTGTTTCTGAGGAATCGCAGATTGTGTTTATTGGGTACCTGTTTTTCTTGAAATCGTTGCATAGATATTTTCTTCTGCTGTACGTGGTTCCTGGGTGTGATGTAGCTGATTGAAATAATGCAGCTCCGTTTATCGGTGTTGGGATGATTGCTTCTGAAGTTAAGTAGTTGGTCTGTATTTGTTGTTTTTTCTGTGGACACTGGTTTGAAGCTCTCCATTAACTATATGTTCAACTATCACGGAACAAATTAGAGGAAACATACAACACCATCAATAATATCTTGACAGGCATAAAATTCACAAAGGAGGAGGAGAACGGCAACAGACTCGCATTCCTAGACATGACAGTTGAATGTACAGTTAACGGAGAGCTTCAAACCAGCTTCAAACAACACAACGAAAAAACTATAGCCACATTACTTTCATCAAAGACATGTCAGAAATGACTTCCAGACTACTCAGACCCCTTGGCATCATGGTAGCCCACAAACCCACCAACACACTTAAACAGCGACTAATGAACCTCAAAGATCCAGCAAAACAATGTCATTTACAAAATACCATGCAAAATACACTAGATCGGACAAACAAGCAGGAAACTTGCCACCAGAATACATGAACACCAAATAGTCATCAAAAGACACAACCCACTCTCACTAGTTTCCATACATTCAACAAAGAAGGACACCATTTTGACTGGGACAACACATAGATCCTAGGACAGGCGAAAAAAAGACACGCATGAGAATCCTTAAAAACATGGCATTCTAACCAGAACTCTTTCAATATACGCATCAATTTAGATTCCATCTACCTTCCCTTGAAAAAAAGAACCTGAAATGACATCATCTACCTTAAGAAACCAAGACCTATAAATAGAGAGGTGGGCATACCACCAGTGCTTTACCGGAGACTCTCACCGATGATGTTACCTAGTCATGATGATGAAATGGCTGAAAACAAACCTTCCAACTCTGTGAGCTAACTTGCTTGTTTAAAGAAACTTTTCTCATTCCTGGAATGACGGATTAATCTTTCAAATAAAAAAGTTGGTTGTGTTAAACCTATAACCATTGGAGTTTAGAAGAACGAGGAGTGATCTTATTGAAACAACTAAAATGCTGAGGGGATTTAATAGGGTAGATACCAGGAAGATTTTTTTTCATATGACTGCTCGAGAATAAGGCAACACAATTTAAGAATAAGAAATTTTGCATTTAATGTGGAGATGAAGATTTGTCTTCTCTTCCCCATTAATCAGTTGAGGTTTGATCAATTAATTTATTTAAGGCTGATTGAGGTAGTGTAACAATAGACAAATTGGGAGAATGGTTATTATGGCCAGACAGGAGATGAACTTGTAGACAAAGCCCTTGGGGTATATGAAGGAAGCAGGAAAGAACTTAAATAAAGAATTAGGATCACTAAAAAGAGCCATGAAATGTCCTTGTCAAGTGGAAATTTAGGAGAATCCCAAGGCATACTAAATGTGCATTAAGAGCAAGAAGGTAGCTAGGGTAAAGGTAGGTCCTATCAATGACAAATGAGGAAATTTAGGAGAAGAACATGGATGTTGGCAAGAGGGATGTCGATATTAAGCAGGAGGAGGTATTTGGTGTCCTGAAAAACATTAAGGTTGTTAAGTCCCAGGGCCCAATGGGATCTAACCCAGAATATTAATGGCAGCAAGGGAAGAGATTACTGAGGCCTTGACAAAGATTTTATATATTATTTTTAGCCACAAGTCAGATTCCAGAAGACTGGAGAATAGCCAATGTTGTTCCTTTCCTCAAGAAGGGCACCAGGGATAATCTAGGAAATTATAGACCAGTGAGTCTTATGTCAGTTGTTGAAAATTTATGGAGAAGATTCTGACAGACAGGATTTACTCACATTTGGAAATAGGTGGTCTTACTAGGGATAGTCAGCATGGCTCTGAACTAGGATGCTCATCAAGTATATGATGGCTAACAGCTTCTTAAGCACGTTATCTAAAGAATGAAGCTGTGAAGATTATAATACAATATAAATGCTTATCGGGTCTCAGAGGATAAAGCAGTTACAACTGAACTTCTGAACGTTCAGCATGCAGTTGGGTTATTAGCATCAATGCTGTCAAATATTTCCTGAAATTCTTAAGGAATTTCTGGTACCTGATATCCACTGAGGACCCACTAGGCCCCAAATCGGATCTGTATGTAATGTTTCACAGAATCAATGCTGTTCTCACTGTCTATCCCATTTCACTTCCATGAAGCCTGTTGTGATCAAATGGAAATATGCTTGGAAGGTCCATGGAGTAAGAACAGTGGGACAAATTGACCCACCTTTCAAAAAAGCTAACACAGGCTCAATCTGCGGATTTGCTGTTTGACCTGATGAAATCACCATCAATTTGAGGCTCTTCATGAAGAATACTCAGTTGGATTAAATTCCTGGAAAAATGCAGCAAGCTTGAGACAGCCTTCAGCAGTAAAAGGGGAAGGGCTAAGCATAAACTTGACGTATGAAACTTTTAACATGTTTCCTCTTGGGGAAGGGTAGTGAGCTACAGGGGTATATCTTATGTGCATCTTCTTTTGAAGCTGAGGAAACATTACTATTTCCTTCATTTTAATTGGCTGTACACTATGCAGTAGCTCACATTTTCCACGCGTTGTCAGCAGATGAATGCTTCATTCAACTCAGCTGGAGAGACAGAGTGAGGGTGAAACGAAGCATAATGAAAAGAAAGTGTGACATTTACCTTTCCCTGACACTGCAGGTTTTTCTACTTCTATCTACAGGGAAATGTTTGTTTGATGAATCTGTACGGTTTTTGATTGTTGGTGTGGTTTGACAGTCTGCAATGTTAACAAATGCTGATGTAAACAGCAAGTAGGTCATTGCCAGTAGGAGCACGGCTGCCTGATTATTGAGTATGCGCCAAGAGGAGAAAAGCGAAAAAGGAAATAGCCAAAACCAATAATTAATGATTATGATTGTCAATTATTGATTTGGATAATATTGATTTGGATAAATTTGGCAAATTTATAAACTGAATCATTTATTTGCATTTTTATTCACAAACAGAAATATACGCATAGAAAGTAATAAAATCTCTCTCACTTTAATACAATATAATTTTACTTAATCCATTGTTTAATGTCTAGCTAACAAAATCAATATAAATAAAGTGCATGTGTTTGCTACCAAGTGCTTGAATAGGCAAACAGATGGATAGATACAGAAATGGATAGATAGATCTCAGAATGAGTAATTCACTTTGTTCCATTCTCCTATCATTTCCCAACAGCCCAGCACATTATTCTTTTTCATTTATAATCTAATTCCCTGTTGACCACCTTGTCCACACTCTTAGGCAGTGTCCTCCAGACCTTAACCACATGGCAGCATGAAGTATTTTTTTTTCTCATGTCGCTTTTGTTTCTTTTGCCAATTACTTTCAATCTGTGTATTTTCATTCTCCATCCTCTCACAAGTCCTTGCTATCTATTCTGTCGAGACTTGGCTTGATCTTAATATCTGTATCAAATCTCCTCTCAGCCTTTTTTACTCCTCCAATCTATTTTTATGACTTAACTCTCTCATCTCTGGAAACATTCTTATGAATCTTTACTATATTTTGTCCAACAGTCTTCCCAAAATGCAACAAACAGAGCAGAGCAATGGGACCTTTATCAGATGGGCCAATGAACCAAGGATTGGCAGATGGAGTTTAATTTAGATAAACATGAGGTGTTGCATTCTCATAAGGCAAACCAGGACATGACTTATACAATTAATGGCAGGTCCCTGGGGAGTCGCTGAACAAAGAGACCTAGAGATGCACATACATTGTTCCTTGAAAGCGGAGTAGACAGGATGGTGAAGAAGGAATTGTTGCTATACAGGACATTGGTGAGGCCACTTTTAGAGTGCTGCATTCAGTTCTGGTCTCCCTGCAGGAGCTCAGAAAAGAGTTATAAGGATCTGGCCAGGATTGGAGGGTTTGAGCTATAGGGAGAGACTGAATAAGCAGGGGCCATTTTCTTTAAAGTGTTAGAGGCTGAAGGGTGACCTTATAGAGTTTATGTAAAATGATGAGTGGCATGGATTGGGTGAATAGTCAAGGTCTTTTTCCTAGCATGGGGGAATTAAAAACCAAAGGACATAGGTTTGAGATGAGAGGGGAAAGATTTGAATTGGACCTGAGGGGTAACTTCTTTACCTGGAGGGAGGTGTGAGTATGGAACAAGCTGCTTGAGGAAGTAGTGGAGACAGGGGCAATTACAACAATTAAAAGGCATCTGGATGGGTACATGAATAAGAAGGTTTGAGAGGGATATAGGTAAAATGCTGGCAAATAGGGCCAAATCAGTTTAAGATGTCTGCTTGGCAAGTACAATTTAAACTGAAGTGTATGGTTCCATGCTGTATAACTATGAGTCTATAACTATACTGAGAGTCCCCTTTGTTCATTCCACTGTCTGGGACAATGGGATTGAGTGACACACAGGCGTTCACTGCAGTATTCTCTGACCTGAACACGTTCTACATCAGATTTCTGATTTTAGTTAGTTGCTGCTTTGTTGCTGGTGGAGTTCTAGTTGTTGTCAATGTAAAAGTTTCTATCTTTTCAATAAAGGCTCCACCAATTTGTCGAGGCCATGGCAGAGGAATGTGAGATAAATCCAACTTGCTGCTATTTTCTGGACATGTGATCATCTTTTTGAAAAATTCAATCAAATTTATTCGGCATGACCTCCACCTGATGAAGCTATGCTAACTATGCTGGATTAAACATTTCCTTTCCGAGTCATAGAGTCATAGAGATGTACAGCATGGAAACAGACCCTTCAGTCCAACTCGTCCATGCTGACCAGATATCCCAACCCAATCTAGTCCCACCTGCCAGCACCTGGCCCATATCCCTCCAAACCCTTCCTATTCATATACCCATCCAAATGCCTCTTAAATGTTGCAATTGTACCAGCCTCCACCACTTCCTCTGGCAGCTCATTTCATACACTACCACCCTCTGTGTGAAAAAGCTGCGCCTTAGATCTCTTTTCTATCTTTCCCCTCTCACCCTAAACCTATGCCCTCTAGTTCTGGACTCCCCCACCCCAGGGAAAATACTTTGTCTATTTATCCTATCCATGCCCCTCATAATTTTGTAAACCTCTATAAGGTCACCCCTCAGCCTCCGACGCTCCAGGAAAAACAGCCCCAGCCTGTTCCGCCTCTCCCTAGAGCTCAAATCCTCCAACTCTGGCAACATCCTTGTAAATCTTTTCTGAACCCTTTCAAGTTTCACAACATCTTTCTATAAGAAGGAGACCAGAATTGCACACAATATTCCAACAGTGGCCTAACCAATGTCCTGTACAGTCGCAACATGACCTCCAAACTCCTGTACTCAATACTCTGACCAATAAAAGAAAGCATACCAAACACCCTCTTCACTATCCTATCTACCTGCAACTCCACGTTCAAGGAACTATGAGCTTGCACTCCAAGGTCTCTTTGTTCAGCAACACTCCCTAGGACCTGACCATTAAGTGTTTCAGTCCTGCTAAGATTTGCTTTCCCAAAATGCAGCACCTTGCATTTATCTGCCACTTCTCAGCCCATTGGCCCATCTGGTCAAGGTCCTGTTGTAATCTGAGGTAACTCTCTTCGCTGTCCACTACACCATGGTGTCATCTGCAAATTTACTAACTATATCTCTTATGCTCGCATCCAAATCATTTATGTAAATGACAAAAAGTAGAGGACCCAAGTAATTCTGTCCGTCAGTATTTTCTCCTGTAGTTTACCTCCCAGTGACATGAGACTCAATGGTTGATGATTCCTTGGTTTACCATTACCACTCTTCTTGAAGTGTGGCACCCTCTAGTCTTCTTGCACCTCTCCTATGGCCAGAAAGGAATTGAAAATTTGGAGAAAGGCTCCTGTAATTTTCTCCCTTGCCAAAACTTCCAGTACCTCCTTATATCTTTTGGAAAACCTCTCAAGAACCTCATTGTCCCTCTCCCTGAATTCTGTATTAACATTATCTTTCACCAAATTGAAGACATGTAAAGTACTCATTTAAAATCATAGCAATTTTTTCCAGCTCCAGGCAGATTCCTCCCCAGCCCACACTCCTCCTTGGTCCAAAATAGGATCTATGAAGATTCCTGAAGAAGGGCTTATGCCCGAAACGTCGATTCTCCTGTTCCCTGGATGCTGCCTGACCTGCTGCGCTTTTCCAGCAACACACTTTCAGCCAAAATAGGATCTACTCTGGTTATTATCGTCCACTTATTAAACTTAAAGAAAATCTTGGGATTTTCCCTAATATTACCGACCAGTATCTTTTCATATTCCCTCTTTGCTCTCCTAATAGCTTTCTTAAGATTCCCCTGCACTTCATTTTCCTTCTAATCCGGTTCTAAATATATCTAGTCATCCCGGATGTCAGGGCTAGTTGCTCCTACATTTTATGCTTTAGGGAGTATTGAGATCCCAGTCCTGGTCACCTTGCAATCACATCTCTGGAATAGCTATCAAATCACTTCCATTTATTTTGGTTTGTGCCATCTACTTGACTATCTTGTTTCAAATGCTGCATGCATTAAGATTTGAATGTTAAGCTTTGCTTTCTTTTTTATCATTGTTACTTATTCTGGTTCTAATTTGTTCTGCATTCTCCTGCTTATATTTTCTGTCCTTTCCTGTCATACTTTGATTGTCATTCACCTCCTCACTACCTGCACCTTTTCTTTCTCATTTCTTTTTGATAACTCAAAGTGTATAATTTGCAAGGACACTGATCTCAGCATATTTGAAATAAAGCTGAACCCAACAGAACAGTTCTGTCTTGACCCAATACTGGCACCAGTGCTGAACAACCAGAACCCATTTCTCCCATGACAATCTTTGAGCCACGCACCTACCACTCTCATCTTATTGACCCAACACCAACTAAAAGAGGGGGTTATGTGAAAACGTTATGTTCCAAAATGGCATTACTGGCAGAAAGCCAGCTGGTAGGAGGTTAAACAGATCATCAACTTCACAAACACCTTCCACCCTGACCTCAAGTTCACTTGAGGAGAAAGTGAGGTCTGCAGATGCTGGAGATCAGAGCTGAAAATGTGTTGCTGGAGAAGCGCAGCAGGTCAGGCAACATCCAGGGAACAGGAGAATTTACGTTTCGGGCATAAGCCCTTCTTCAGGAATGGGGAAAGTTTGTCCAGCAGGCTAAGATAAAAGGTAGGGAGGAGGGACTTGGGGGGAGGGGCGTCGGAAATGCGATAGGTGGAAAGAGGTCAAGGTGAGGGTGATAGGTCAGACTGGGGTGGGGGCGGAGAGATCAGGAAGAAGACTGCAGGTTAGGAAGGCGGTGCTGAATTCGATGGATTTGACTGAAACCTGCATATCCTTGGTGGAGTAGGAGGGGGAGTTGAAGTGTTGAAGTGTTGAGCCACAGGGTGGTTGGGTTGGTTGGTCCGGGTGTCCCAGAGGTGTTCTACCTCTGTGGCTCAACACTTCAACTCCCCCTCCCACTTCACCAAGGATATGCAGGTCTTTGGACTCCTCCATCGCCAGACCACAACAACACGACGGTTAGAGGAAGAGCGCCTCATCTTCCGCCTAGGAACCCTCCAACCACAAGGGATGAACTCGGATTTCTCCAGTTTCCTCATTTCCCCTCCCCCCACCCTGTCTCAGTCAAATCCATCGAATTCAGCAATGCCTTCCTAACCTGCAATCTTCTTCCTGACCTCTCTGCCCGCACCCCAGTCTGACCTATCACCCTCACCTTGACCTCTTTCTACCTATCACATTTCCGACGCCCTTCCCCCAAGTCCCTCCTCCCTACCTTTTATCTTAGCCTGCTGGACAAACTTTCCTCATTCCTGAAGAAGGGCTTATGCCCGAAACGTCGATTCTCCTGTTCCCTGGATTCTGCCTGACCTGCTGCGCTTCTTCAGCAACACATTTTCAGCTCAAGTTCACTTGGACCATCTCGGATACCTCCCTCCCCTTCATGGACCTCTCCATCTCCATTTCTGGTGACCAACTCAACATGGACACCTACTTCAAACCCACCGACCCCCACAGCTAGGTGGACTACACCTCCCCCCACCCTACCTCCTGTAAAAATGCTACCCCCTATTCCCAACTCTTCTGTCTCCACTACATCTGCACCCAGGACGACCAATTCCACCACAGAATATCCCAGATGGACTCCTTCTTCAAAGATCATACTTTCCCCTCCCAAGTCGATTATGCCCTTCAGTGCACCTCCTACACTTCCCGAATCTCTGCCCTTGAACTTCACCCCTCCAAACGCAATAAGGACAGAACACCACTGGTCCTAAACTTACACCCCACCAACATCCGGATACAACACATCATCCTCCATGATTTCCGTTACCGACAAACAGACACCATGACTAGGGATATATTTCCCTCTCCACCCCAATCTCCATTCTACTGAGACCATTCCCTCCGCAACTCCCTTGTTAGATTCATGCCCCCCCACCAACCCACCCTCCATTCCTGGCAACTTTTGCCACTTCAACAAGTGCAAAACCCGCGCCCACACCTCCCCTGTCACTCCCCAAAGGATTCTTCCATATCTGACAGAGATTTACCTGTACTTCCACACACGTCATCTACTGTGTCCGTTGCTCTCGATATGGTCTCCTCTACATTGGGGAGACAGGTCGCTATCTTGTGGAACTCTGGGGCACACACACAAAACAACCCCGCCGTCCTATGGCTGACCACTTCAACACCCTCTCTCACTCCGTCAAGGACATGCACATCCTGGGCCTCCTCCACTGCCAAGCTCTAGCCACCTGACACCTAGAGGAAAAACGCCTCATCTTCGGCCTTGGGAATCTCCAACCACATAGGATCAATGTCGATTTCACCAGTTTCCTCATTTCCCCGCTCCCCACTTTATCTCAGATCCAATCTTCCAACTTGGCAATGCCGTCTTTAACAGTCCTACCTGTCCATCCTCCTTCCCACCTCTCCATTCTACCCTCCTCTCCGACCTATCACCATCACCTCCTGGCTTCATCGGCCTATCGCATTCCCAGCTACCTTCCCACCAGCCCCCACCTCTCTCCCATTGATCTCTCAGCCCTCTTGGGCAACCGCCTTATTCCTGATGAAGAGCTTATGTTCAAAACATTGACTCTCCTGCTCCTTAGATGCTGCCTGACCGCCTGTGCTTTACCAGCACCACATATTTCAGCTCTGATAAACATCATGATCTGACACTTGCAGTGGCTGGTCAATCTGTCTGAGTTCATGCTCATTTCAAAATAGTATCCATTGAAACTCACATCAGAAGTTTGGATATAATTGCCACAGTAGTATCACGTTGGTCGCCTATGATACCAAAACATATACACAAACAATCCGAATTCTGCACTGCACATTTTTCAGATGAGAAATTAAACATGCTTCTTAGATGGACATATTACATCCCATGGCAGAAGTGGGTAATGCAAATACTGGAGATTAGAGTCAAGATTAGAATGATGCTAGAAAAGCACAGCAGGTCAGGCAGCAACCGAGGAGCAGGAAAATCGACGTTTTGGGCAAAAGTCCTTCATCAAGTCATTCCTGATGAAGGGCTTTTGCCCGAAATGTCGATTTTCCTGCTCCTTGCAAGCTGCCTGACCTGTCGTGCTTTTCCAGCACCACTCTAATCTCCAGCATCTGCAGCACCCACTTCTGCCCAGTTGATTTTAACCTCACTGCAAATCCTTTTCAAAGATGCCTACCTTGAAGAAGTTCTCCTCTTCTCATCATTCCAGATGAAGCGCTTTTGCCCAAAACATCAATTTTCCTGCTCCTCGGATGTTGCCTGACCTGTTGTGCTTTTCCAGCACCAGTTTAATATTACATCCCATGGTATTGTTCAAAGAAGAGAAATAGAATTCTACTAGTGTTTGGTCCAATGTTTCCCAGGAGAAAGTGAGGACTGAAGATGCTGGAGATCAGAGCTGAAAATGTGTTGCTGGAAAAGCGCAGCAGGTCAGGAAGCATCCAAGGAGCAGGAGAATCTACATTTCGGGCATGAGCCCTTCTTCAGGAATGAGGAAAGTGTGCCAAGCAGGCTAAGATAAAAGGTAGGGAGGAGGGACTTGGGGGAGGGGCATTGGAATGCGATAGGTTGAAGGAGGTTAAGGTGAGGCTGATAGGCCAGAGTGGGGGTGGGGGCGGAGAGGTCAAGAAGAAGATTGCAGGTTAGGAAGGTAGTGCTGAGTCCGAGGGTTGGGACTGAGACAAGGTGGGGGGAGGGGAAATGAGGAAACTGGAGAAATCTGAGTTCATCCCTTGTGGTCGGATGGTTCCTAGGCGGAAGATGAGGCGCTCTTCCTCCAGCCGTCGTGTTGCTATGGTCTGGTGATGGAGGAGTCCAAGGACCTGCATGACCTTGGTGGAGTGGGAGGGGGAGTTGAAGTGTTGAGCCACAGGGTGGTTGGGTTGGTTGGTCAGGGTGTCCCAGAGGTGTTCTCTGAAACGTTCCACAAGTAGGCGGCCTGTCTCCCCAATATAGAGGAGGCCACATCGGGTGCAGCGGATGCAGTAAATGATGTGTGTGGAGGTGCAGGTGAAGTTGTGGTGGATATGGAAGGATCCCTTGGGGCCTTGGAGGGAAGTAAGGGGGGATGGGTGCGTGCAAGTTTTGCATTTCTTGCGGTTGCAGGGGAAGGTGCCAGGAGTGGAGGTTGGGTTGGTGGGGGGTGTGGACCTGACGAAGGAGTCACGGAGGGAGTGATCTTTTCAGAACGCTGATAGGGGAGGGGAGGGGAGGGAAATATATCCCTGGTGGTGGGGTCCGTTTGGAGGTAGCGGAAATGACGACGGATGATACGATGTATATAGAGGTTGGTGGGGTGGTAGGTGAGGTACAACACAATTGCTGGAGGAAGAGTGCCTCATCTTCCACCTAGGAACCCTCCAACCACAAGGGATGAACTCAGATTTCTCCAGTTTCCTCATTTCCCCTCCCCCCACCTTGTCTCAGTCCCAACCCTCGAACTCAGCACCACCTTCCTAACCTGCAATCTTCTTCCCGACCTCTCCACCCCCACCCCACTCCTGCCTATCACCCTCACCTTAACCTCCTTCCACCTATCGCATTTCCAACACCCCTCCCCCAAGTCCCTCCTCCCTATCTTTTATCTTAGCCTGCTGGGCACACTTTCCTCATTCCTGAAGAAGGGCTCATGCCCGAAATGTCGATTCTCCTGCTCCTTGGATGCTGCCTGACCTGCTGCGCTTTTCCAGCAACACATTTTCAGCTCCAATGTTTCCCATTTGACCAACATCACCAAAATGCAGATTAAATGGTAATTTATTTAATGTGTTATGTAATAACTTGCTGTTTACAAATTGGTCACTACATTTTCCTCCAAAACAACAGTGATAATATTTCTAAAGTGTTTGTTGGCTACAAAAAATTTTGCAACATACGCTGAAGTTGTGAAAAACATAATACAAACGCAGGTGGTTGCTTTCATTATATGTAATTTTTGAGCAACATGATCAGAAAATGGATGAATGGGTGGTTATATTAACCTTTCTTTCTGGAAATACGAGAATTGAACATTTCCTTACAGTCAATCCACTCTTTTTTTGGCTTATTCCAAATTTTCTCTATGCAAATTCTGATCATTTCTGTTTATGTTCAAAATGGCTGCCCAGTTTGATTACAGAAGCTTCAGTTACTGCATTTCAATTAATCAGATGAACCGCATTTTAGGAAGCCATTTTACAGATGCAAGTTTTTTTTTCTCTGATGGGTTGCATCTGTAATGTGTACTGTGACCTTTAAAAACTGGGTGGCTTTATATTTATAACAATTTCTGTTTATTTGTATAGCTTTCTGCCACTCTCATTCCTTTGGTTAAACAAGAATCCTTATTGCTAAATAAAAGAAAGCATAATTCTTCACTGAAATGCATTGGGATTGCAATGAGGTTACTGGCCTGCAGGGGATGCTAAGAGAATCAACTTACAACTGACATTAAAAATGAATAAGGCACTGGAGTTGAGATAATTATGGCTCTATCACTTTGCAATACAGGCTGATATGCGTTAAACAAATCAAGTTTTGGTTACTGCAATTATTGAAGAACTCTTTCTTGATCACTTTGCCTTGTTGTATTTAGTTATTGATGACTATTCATCTTCTTCAGTGTAACATTCAACTCTGCTGGCAGTTGAATAGATTTGTACTTTAGCATCAAGCAATCCTAGGCCAGAAACAGCAACACTTAGATGCTGAACTCCCACTACTCCCCTGATTGTGGGCTTTGATCCCAACATCAGAAGTTTATACCCAACAGACGATTATACCACACTCAAATTACACACCTCATCGCCGACAGAATGCAACTGCCAAGTAATGCTGGATTGTAGCCAATTTGTACAGTGAGACCAAATTCTGTAAAAACTATCACCTGAGACTGCTTTACTCTTAGTTTAAACTTTCAGCTTTCTGACAGAGAACCATTCAAACACAAGCCCCCAGAGATGTAACAACCATGTTCTTAATGCCTGGAATGCTACATCAAAAATCTCTCCATTGCATAACACAGCTTCTCTCATGTTAACTCTCAAGCAATGATTTGTGGATCCAATGGGATGTAATCAGGGCCACAGTTTCTGCTGAATCAAATTCCCTCTTTGTTACATAGGACTCCAAACTACTTTGTTTTTCTCGAGGTAGGTTTTTGTGTTGTTGCTTCCAGCCAATAGTTATTCTTCAATCAACATTAGAAAAGGTCGTTCACGAGTTAATTATTATATAGCAATTTAGCATTTACATTCAACAAGCCTCAGAAAAGTCTATCCACCAGTACATGTGACTTTGCCATGGGAAATCATTCATTTAAATAATCCAGACTGTGTTAAGAGTTAAACCGGAAACTAATTTAAGATGATCAGCCAGACTCGTGGTATGATTCATTTATGCATGGTAGAACTGCATAGCTAAATACTGTTTTATATAGTGAAAAGGAATTTGTACGTACATTGCACCTTATCATAAAATAGGGGTCACGGAGTCAGCTCATTTCTGCTATACCTCGATAGCAAAGCGCTGACAAATTTGCATCTTCCTGACTGATCTGAGAATTAAGATTAAACTGTTCTTGCTCCATCTCCAGGTCAATGGTGCCCCAACAAATCATCACATGCTGTATAAAACAGTGTCTTTTTTTATAGAATCCCTACAGTGTGGAGACAGGCCCTTGGCCCGACAGGTCCACACTGACCCTCCAAAGAGTATCCCACCCAGACCCATTCCCCTACTATATCACTCTACTTTTCCCCTGAACGATGTACACAGCCCTACACATCCCTGAAGGCTATGAACAATTTAACTTGGCCAATTCACCTAACCTGAGAAAGTGAGGGCTGCAGATGCTGGAGACCAGAGCTGAAAATGTGTTGCTGGAAAAGCGCAGCAGGTCAGGCAGCATCCAGGGAACAGGAGAATCGACGTTTCGGGCATAAGCCTTTCTTCAGGAATGAGGAAAGTGTGTCCAGCAGGCTAAGATAAAAGGTAGGGAGGAGGGACTTGGGGGAGGGGCTTTGGAAATGCGATAGGTGGAGGGAGGTCAAGGTGAGGGTGATAGGCCGGAGTGGGGTGGGGGCGGCTGCGGAAGATGGACTGTTCCACATATCCTACGAAGAGGCAGGCATAGCTGGGGCCCATGCAGGTGCCCATGGCTACTCCTTTGGTTTGGAGGAAGTGGGAGGATTGGAAAGAGAAGTTGTTCAGGGTGAGCACCAGTTCAGTCAGTCGAAGGAGGGTGTCACTAGAAGGGTACTGGTGGTACGGCGGGAAAGGAAGAAGCGGAGGGCTTTAAGTCCTTCGTGATGGGGGATGGAGGTGTACAGGGACTGGATGTCTATGGTGAAGATAAGGCGTTGGGGACCGGGGAAGCGAAAATCATGGAGGAGGTGGAGGGCGTGGGTGGTGTCCTGAACGTAGGTGGGGAGTTCTTGGACTAAGGGGGTCAGGACCGTGTCGAGGTATGCAGAGATGAGTTCGGTGGGGCAGGAGCAGGCTGAGACAATGGGTCAGCCGGGGCAGTCAGGTTTGTGGATTTTGGGCAGGAGGTAGAAACGGGCGGTGCGGGGTTGTGGGACTATGAGGTTGGAGGCGGTGGATGGGAGATCCCCTGAGGTGATGAGGTTCTGTATGGCCTGGGAGATGATGGTTTGGTGGGAGGTGGGGTCATGGTCAAGGGGGCAGTAGGAGGAGGTGTCTGCGAGCTGGCGTTTAGCCTCAGCGGTGTAAAGGTCGGTGCGCCAAACTACTACCGCGCCTCCCTTGTCTGCTGGTTTGATAGTGAGGTTGGGGTTGGAACAGAGGGAGTGGAGGGCTGCACGTTCCGAGGGTGAGAGGTTGGAGTGGGTGAGAGGGGTGGAGAAGTTGAGGCGGTTAATGTCGCGGCGGCAGTTGGCTATGAAGAGATCGAGGGCGGGTAAGAGGCCAGCACGGGATGTCCAGGTGGATGGGGTGTGTTGGAGGCGGGAGGAGGGGTCGTCAGAGGGTGGGCGAGAGTCTTGGTTGAAGAAGTAGGCGCGGAGGCGAAGGTGGCGGAAGAATTGTTCGATGTCACGCCGCATGTTGAACTCGTTGATCCGTGAGCGTAGGGGAATGAAGGTGAGGCCCCTGCTGAGGACCTAACCTGCACATCTTTGGACACTGGGACAAAACTAGAGCACCTGGAGGAAACCCACACAGACATGGGGCAAATGTGCAAGTTCCACATAGACAGTCACCTGAAGCTGGAATTGAACCCAGGTCCCTGGCACTGTGAGGCAGCAGTGCTAATCATTGAGACACCACACATTGTTTTTCCAGTCTGTTTCTTGCACATTAATTCTGATGAATGCAAGACAAAATGCTTCAACCTCAAATCTTCTTTCAGCAACATTTAAATTATAGTATATGCTGCTCATGGGAGTTTACTATGTACATTATAAAATATTTTGACATACAAATATAAGAATTAGGAGCAGAGATAAGCTGTTTAGTCCTGGGTCTGCTTTGACATGCAATAAGATAATGGCTGATCTGATTACCCATATTTCCATCTATCCCGATAACCTTTTATCACCCTTCCTTATCTAGAATTGATCTACCTAAGCTGTAAAAGAAATTCAAAGACTCTGTTTTCTTCTTTCAAGGCTTCCAAATACACATGAACCTCTGCAAGGAAAAATATTCCCTTTATCGCGACATCCACTGCTTTCGGTCTTGCATAGAAATCTGTGCAGACTGGGTCATTAAATTCATTCAAGGTTAAATGGTTAGACAGATTTTGGTAAGCTCGAGAGTTAAGGCAAATGTGGGGCAGACAGGAGGTTAGAATTAAGGTCACAATCAGGTTAGCCATAATCTTACTGAAAAGCACAGCAGGCTTGGAGGACTGAATGGCCTCCTTTCATTTCATTGTTTGGAAATCTGTAATATTTAGCAGTGATGTTACAGATTCCATTCTGCAATTCTATCCGTTTTCTGCAGAAATCTGAAAATAATTGTCTTGGGATCGTAGAATCGTAGCCACATGGAATCATATAGTACAGAAGGACACCACATAACCTATTGCAACACTTTGCATGAGTTATCCAATTAATCCCACTGTCTATCTCTTTCCCCATAGTTTGGCGATTTTCATTTCCTTTTCAAAGGATATATCCAACTCTCTTTTGAAAGGTCCCACTGAATTTGTTTGCACTACCTGCTGAGATTAAACCAGCTGGTTGTATAGTTGTTTTCTTTGCCTCATGATCATTCTGGTTGTTTTGCCAATTACCATCAATGTTTCATTTTCCTGTTAAGGGCCTTCTTGCCAGTGAAAGTAGCTGCAACTTGTTTATTTTATCAAGACCCTTCTTAATTTTGAATTAATCTTAAAAAAAATTATTCAAACTTTTGTGTCTGGAAGAGAATGACTTGCAATTCTTCAGTCCTTTGACATATTTGAGTGTTCAGGACGCATTCTTGGAATACTGCTATGCACCCAAAGGCCTTGACATCCTTCTGTACCTTTAATGTTCAGAATTGTACACAATACTCCAACCATTTCTTTTTCATTATTAGAGAGTATCATTAGTTGAGACTTCTTTGTTTTAGAAACAAGGGGATAGGATTTGGCCATTCAGCCATTGAGTCTGCCCTGCCATTCAATACAATAATGGCTGAACACTTTGATACCTTTTGCCCAACCCATTTCCATAAACCTTTATAATGGACTGTAAAATCTTACCAATAACTAAGACCATGCTAACAGTCTATATATTTCCATCTTCAGCCTCCCTCCCTTCTCAAGTAAGGGGGTTAGATTAGCTATTTTTCAGTCCTTTGGACCCTCCCTGAGTCCCGTGATTTCTGAAAGACCAACACCAATACATCCACAATTTTCCCAGCTATCTCCTTCAGAACCCTGGGGTATAGTCTATCCGCTCTGGGTGATTTAACCACCTTCAGACTTTTCAGCTTCCCCAGCATCTTCTCCTTAGTGACAGTCACCGCACTCATCTTTGCCCCTGAATCTCTCAAAGTTATCATATCTCTTTATAAGAGAGTCTTTGGTTTGACTTAAGAGTGATGTAAAATGAACAGGTTTTCAGTTGCCCATTTTCTCTCTCACGTCCTTCTTAAATAGAATCCCTACAATGTGGAAGCAGGCCATTTGGGTCCACACAAACTCTCTCAAGGGCATTCCCCACAGCTAATCCACCTAACCTACACATTCCTGAACACTATGGGCAAGTGAGCATGGCAAGTCCACCTAACCTGCACAGATTTGGACTGTAGAAGGAAACCAGAACACGCAGAGGAAACCCACGCAGGCAAGGGGAGAATGTGCAAAGTTTACACAGATGGTCACCCGGACTCGAATCCGGGTCCCTGGCACTGTGAGGCAGCATTCCGCCACTCTAGCAGGGTGACATACCTTCCAATCAACAGGAGTTATTCCAAAATCTTCAGAATTTTGGAAGATAATCAAAAATACGTGGACTATCTCTATAGCTACTTCCTTCAACACTCCGGGGTGAAGACTATCAGGACCTGCAGATTTATTAACTTTTCATTATCTATATTTTCTATGTATAAAGACTAAAGAGATCCTGTATGTCTCCCTTTAACAACCTAATAAACTTGTGCTGTCTCCTTCAAAACTTTGTGTGTGTGAACTTCCAAATCTTTCTACTCTTGCACCAACATTAAAATTGCTACCATCCAGTTTATATTTCTGGTAAGGGGTTCTGAAAATAACTGTCACAACTTTACAGACAAACAAACATGTCGTCACGGGATTAATTATGTCTGTGAATCACCGAACATGTCCGTATTAAAAAAAAAGTGTCAATTTATCAAACTAACATGGTAATCGCATCATCATAATTCAGAGGCACAGCAATTGCTCCAGTTCTGTTCTCTACAATTCCATACCAATGTAAAGGTTTCCAAATAGGTTATTCTAAAAGCATTCCTGAAATGATGACAATCTTCCTGTGAAGTCAGGTGGTTTAAACAAAAGTCACATAGCTATTGCAAACAAATTATTGTCTGGCAATCATCTGAATGAAAAAAGCAAAACCAGTTTAAAATTAAAAAACACTGGGAATCCAAACTCAAAAAGTGTGGTACTGGAAAAGCACAACCGGTCAGGCAGCATCCAAGGAGCAGGTTGACCTGCTGTGCTTTTCCAGTACCACACCTGTTGACTCTGATCTCCGGCATCTGCAGTCCTCACTTTCTGCTCGGAATCCAAAGGCCCAGGTTAATGCCGTGGGAACATCGGCCCAAATCAAACATTAGCAACTGGTGGAAATCCAATTCAATTAATAGGTTCTTGAAATTTTGACTGGCATGGCGAAATGGAGTGTCAGGCCTTTTTCTGTGGCTCTTTGAATTATAAAATAAGTCTCAGTGATGACCATGATAATAATGTTTGCATGCTGTAAAACCCTATCTGGCTCACAAATGTCCTTTAGTGAAGGAAATCTCTTATCCAGTCTGGCCTATGTGTAGATCCAAACCCATAGTAAACTGGTTGACCCTGAACTGCCCTCTAATATGTTTCAATCAATTCAAAGTCAATTAGGGATTATCAACAAATTCCGGCCTTGCCACTGATATTCACATCCCATGTTCAGAAAAACCAACCTGTCATTTTCTGTTGAATGTAGACTATCATACAATATATTTTATGAAAATAACTTACATTTATATGGTGCCTTTTTCAAACTCAGGGTGCCCTAAGTGTAGTTTTTTTAAAATGCAAGGAATGGGGAGCCAATTTGTAACAAAAAACTTGTTCTACAAAAGCAAGAAATTGATAACAAACATTTTTTTTTTCGGAATGTAGTTTGTGAAATGAATTTTTACAGAGAACCAAGAGAATTCACTGGCTATTCTTCCAATGGTGTTTTACAATCTTTAACATTCACCTCTCCTAACTCCTACCTGCTTTAAGCTATATCTCTATTGTCTCTATGTCATATAGCTAACATTTTTCAAATTTTGATGAAAGGGCAGCCATCTGAAGTGTTAACGCTGCTTCTCCTTTCACAGATGCTACCTTAACGGCTGAGTATTTCCAGCATTTTCTCTTTTTATTTACAACATCCCCATGTCCTTGCCATTTGTGTTAGGCTAAAGGGGTTTTGGTTCAAAGTTTCATTAAAGGATCAGATCTCTGACAATGGAGCACTTCCTCACTATATGCACCACAGTGGACAAGATTTTGCCTTCAGGTCTAAGTGAAACATGAACCTATGACCTTTAGACTCAGTTGTATGCATGCTAACACAATGCTGTAGCTGACATCATAAGCATCCAACATTTGCACTGTTTTTCACTCCCAGTATAAATTGCCTGTCAAAATATTAAGGTCTTCAAAAAATTTTCAAAGACAAGATTAAAACAAAATCCACAAGAAACTGTGGTGATTCTATTTACAGATGGATTGCTGCTGTCTGAGCTGAATGAATGACAGATTAACTTTACACTGGGAGTGCAAAACAGACTAAGCAGATAAAGAATTTATGTTGAAGGTCATCAATTCAGCAACTAACTGTCTTCCTTCAGCTTGATCACCTCCTGTTCATATGCACCAGATGAAATGTTAAGCTTAAAATGTATTTGGCCAAGGGAGGTCAAATTCATTGATTCATGAATAAAATATTGTTATGGATTGCTCTGTTGAATTGACTTTTCATTCAAAAAGAATCCAAAATAGGAACCAAAAATGCTGTCAATGTACTTTGGCATCCGCAAGGAGGAGGAATGATTATGGATTGCTATTTTCTGAAAAGTTTCAGGCTAATTAGTGTCAAGGACTATTGAGAGTACTGCAGGAGATCAGCACATCGAATCATTTCAAGTATTGAAAGGAGGTTCAACAACCTCACTGGGTTTAAGCAGGGAACACCAGGCAAGGGATAGAGGAAAGGTGTGGGGAATTTTAAGGACAGGTAGAGTTCTTCAGTCTTTGTTAGACTTTCTCACTGGCTGACTTCTCTATTGGGGCAACTTCTGCCCAAGTTGGAGGGATCCTTTCAATCCCTTGACACTCACCAGCCTGATTATCATTTTCACATGACTCCTGTCTGAGCAGCAACAGGATTAGACCCTTCAATGACATGAAAAATGTTCACTAAACAGCCTCAATTAGCCAGATGAGACAACCATCCCCAACACTCCCAACAATGGACATAGTCGGAAAGAATGCCAAGATGGTGATAAGTTTTCACCCCTTGATTCCTCTCTGATTATAATGACCTCTCTCCTCTCAGCCTGCCTTTAGTGAGGATCATTTATTTCTACCCGATGTGACAGCTAAAAATCTGACATCTATTGATGGACAGCACAATGGATCTGTGATTAGCATTGCTGACTCACAGTGCTCAGGACCTGGGTTCAATTCCCACTTGGTGTGATTGTGTGGAGTTTGCACATTCTCCCATATCTGTGTGGGTTTCTTCCAGCTGCTCTGGTTTCCTCCCACAATCCAAAGATGTGCAGTTTAGGTGAATTGGCCATGCTAAATTGCCCATAGTTTTCAGGGATGTGTAGGTTAGGTGTATTAGTCAGGGATAAATGTACTGCAATTAGAATGATCTGGGTGGGTTGCTCTTGGGAGGGTTGGTTGGATCAGTTGGGCCAAATGGCCTGCTTCCACACTTTAGGGATTCTATGATTTGAACAATTCAAACAAGTGCCCACACTGTCTAGATGATAGTGTGTGTGTTATCCGGTTAGATCACCTCGTTGTCGTCAGCCTAGCAATCCAGGATGTTATTTTTTAAAGAAATAGAAAAGATTCAATGGACTAAGTAGCACCTTCCTTTGCTCTATGATTATATGATTCTGTGAATCTGTAAAGTATTGGCACGTCAAACTTTCCAGATATTAACCTTAATATCACTATGATCAATTATAATCCATTCTTACTAATGACGTTCAATAGATTGCTGATAAATGGATAGATGCCTGGATAAGTCGTTAGATGGACAAATTTATTGTGATATGTGTCAACAGGAGCTCAATTTCCATCTTTCACTCATGAAACATTTCATTGGTGCATAAATTTGGTTTATAAAGACAGTTTGGTTAAAGAATTATAATTTAATTTTACACACTGAACAAAGTATATCCCAACAGTCTCTTTAAGTAACTAGATTAGATTTGACTTGGATATGAGCTGCAAATGTAATGAATAATTTCAGCTTATGTTGGCAAATTCTTTCATACTCTAACAATCTGTCCAGAGTGGTAATCGCACATTAGTATGTTTCCTGTGGTAATGATTATTAACAGTCAAGAGATTCAGATTTGCTAGCACTTAAGCTATCATCTTTCTCTCTCATTTTGCCTCACATTCTGAACAAAATTCACTGATAACTAAATGTTAACAGGACAGGTATTCCTAATTCCTATTTCATTGCAATTTCATGATTGCATTAACATTTCCATAGCAAGCATGAAGACTTTATACAATGCCATTTCTAGAGATAATGTAAGTTATCTATTGTTTTGTTACTTATTTAAGCTAATGGATTGGCAGTTCAAGTCATTCTCTAGTATTTTAGAGCATGATCCAAACTCTAGTGGAATGCTGTTTTGATGGAGCTATGATCATTGATGAGATGTTAAAATAAGAATCCATTCGCCTGTTTGAAATATAAAGCAGCATATGTTATTATTTTATGTAATACTACTGCTGCACAAGTGCCAGGCAACAGCCATCTCCAACTACAGAAAGTCCAGCTATCTCTCTTTGATATTCCTCAATATTAACAATTCTGAATCTTCAATTATCAACATCCCAAGGCAACATTCCCACTAATCTTTTTTCTTCTGCAAGGACCAATGAAATCCGTACACAGCAACAATCTCCAGGCACGGTGGCACAGTGGTTAGCACTGCTGCCTCACAGCGCCGGAGACCTGGGTTCAATTCCCGCCTCAGGCGACTGACTGTGTGGAGTTTGCACATTCTCCCCATGTCTGCGTGGGTTTCCTCTGGGTGCTCCGGTTTCTTCCCACAGTCCAAAGACGTGCAGGTCAGGTGAATTGGCTATGCTAAATTGCCCATAGTGTTAAGTAAGGGGTAAATGTAGGGGTATGGGTGGGTTGCGCTTCGGCGGGTCGGTGTGGACTTGTTGGGCCGAAGGGCCTGTTTCCACACTGTAATGTAATCTAATCTAATCTAAGTGGCAGTCAATCCTGCGAACAGTGTTGGCGTACTGATCGTTACGCATGGACCCTCGGATCAGTTGCATGTGTACAATAGTACAACTTTTTGTTTCCAGAATCTTTCTGCATCCTTCAGCATGTAGTATGAATTTATAAGAAGATCAGGCTTTACAGTTTAAAGATGCTATTGACTAGAAAAAGCTTACCTCTTCAAATGGATCCTATTGTGTTCGACTCTGAAGCAATGTTGAACATACCTGGAATAGTCACACTTGCAATAATCTTTCCTTTATGTTCTTTTTTAATATTTTCAGTGAAGTATCTTCTTCATTTAATATGCATTCTATGTTTTTGTATTGTCCAGGTTGACAAAGTGGGGCCTCATAAATCAGCATAGGACAGGCGAGGTTTGATAGTTATGTTTCAAATCAAAGATTTCTAGGATTTGACAGCTGTCAGTGAATCCACACCAATTTTGTTACGAATTACCTGACATCATGGAATGTTTTTTTAACGATGTATTCATACCAAGGAATCTTTGAGAAGAGGAGTTTTGAAAGATCTCAAACCTAACCCTGAAAATGAAAGAATTACTTTAGCATGAAAGCTTTTCAGCAAAGTTAACTGGACAGCAGTTTCTCAGGACTGAATACCAAGTGCTGGCTCAGTTGGAAACATTTAATACTAGTGCTTATCTGAGACCAGAATGAAACTGCTAAGTCTGCCGATGATCTGGTGATTGCAGTGACAGAGAACAACAAAGCTGAGGTATGCATTTGTGAAGGGTGAAAGTATAGTTGCTAAATAATCAGGTTCATTGAGCTTACTTGGTCCTGGCTAAAAGACAAATACTGAAGGAGGGAGCAATGGAGGAAGGATCTGAAATGATCTAGAAATTACTTTGCAGTGTTAAGGGAAAGAATATTGGTCTCAGCCAAATGGCTGAGCATATGTCAGCAGTGCAATGTTTGCACACATGACCTGATATAAACTCATCTAAATATCTGCATTCAGCACATTGGTGCTCACCCATTCAATAGACAAACATGTTTAGTGACACATTCAGTGCTCCTCAATTAAGATCTACAGAAATGTTGCTGTAACAAGCTTTAAAAGCCTGAAGTCTGAAGAGACATTACATCAGAGTCACAGAATCATTTCAGCACCGACAGAGGCAATTTGGCTCACCATACTCATCTGCAGAACAAACCAGTCAATCCCATGCTACCACTCTGTTCTTATGTATCCGTCAGCTTATTTCACTCAAGTAAACATTCAATTTCTTTTTTGGAATCATCCATGGTCTCCACTTGCACTCTCTCCCAGGCAATGAGTTCCAGGATATTCCCACTCATGGAAAAAAAGATCTTTCTGACACCCCCTTACAGTTCTCCAAAATCTTAAGTCGCTGACTTGAAAGTGACCTGGTGCCATGAGCAAATGAGAACAATTTTCCTTAATTTAATTTATCTAAGTCTATGTAGTTTTATCATTCTTTATCCAACGTTCTCTCAATCTCTTTTGCATCAAGGAGAATGATTCCCTTTTCTTCTGAAAATCCTTCATCGCTGAAACCCTCTGGACCCCTTCTGAATCCTGTCAAAAATCTTCACAGCTTTCTTACTTTGGAGTAACCATCACTGGACCCAATATACTAATTGTTGCCTTCAGGGCTTCATTAAGATTTACTGCTTTTGCACTCAATGCTTCTATTTAGTTATTCTGAAGTTAAAGTCGATCCATGTCAGGCAGCAGTTATGGCACAAAAAGCCCTACCCTCTCAATCATCCCATGGCATTTACAGCACCAGTACTGCTTTTTTTGACCATACCATCTATCCAGCCATTGTATGCTTCACATGAAGAGCCTTCCTCTTTATTTCACTGCTGTTTATCAACATACCAGGGCCAAATGGGATCAGATTTATTTAAGATAGCTGGTCAACATGGATGAGTTGGACCAAAGGGTCTGTTTTTGTGCTGTACATTTCTATGTCCCCTTCTAACTAGGCACGTGTTCAAGCAATTTGCCTCATTCTATGAACTAGTCAAAATAATTGCTTATCTTTGCTTAAGGGTTCACCTCTCAGACCATCCTTTTCCTGATAACTCAATGACAATTGTTTTCTGCTGTATTTTCTGATAGTTCCTTCCAGATACTGCACCTGTATGTTCATGTAGTGACAACATTAAATGACAACAATGCAATATGTTTGTCTCATTGCCTGGGAGAGCAGTGGAAGTGGAGACCATGGACGATTCCAAAAAGGAAAGTGGATGTTTACTTGAGTGACATAAGCTGACAGATACACAAGGACAGAGCGGTAGCATGGGACCGAATGGTTTGTTCTGCGGATGAGTATGGTGAGCCAAATTGCCTCCATCTGTGCTGAAATGATTCCATGACTCTGATGTCTCTTCGGACTTCAGGCTTTTAAAGCTTGCTACTTTGGATTCGAGCATCTGCAGTTTTTTTTTGTCTCAAACTATGCAATATGTGGCTATCAATGTTGTCAACAGATTTGAACAAATCATAAGGAAATAGAATATATGGAAGGAGATCCACCTCCCTACCTCCCGCCTCTGCCTACAACCTTATTCATCTTCATCTTTTTGAGAAGATATGCCTGGCAAGGGAATAGCAAAACTATGCAGGTGGCAGAATATGGGAAAATAGGAGGCCTCTGCTTTGAAAGCACTGTTCTTTCTTTTCTTCATTTATCTCCCATTCTATGTAGTCACATAGTCAATAGTTACCAAAGGTTAAATTAAAGAACAGATTTGGTACTCCTTTATTTAACTCCAACATCATTTCTCCACCTCTCCTGTTGCTATGACTTATATTTTTTTTTAATCCTACCCCCAATATGTCAGTCATATTGTATAATCCTAACTAATTAATGGGACTAAATTACTTCAGGATATCTGGTCGGCATGGATGAGTTAGATCGAAGGGTCTGCTTCCGTGCTGTGCATCTCTCTGCCTCTATAATGGTAATAACTGGATAAATCAGATCCCAGAGTAAATTCTGACTTGATAGTCATAAGTTTTAATTTGTTTGCAGTTTGTTTACGATGGTGATTAGCCTTTTTCACGTGAAGTTGCCAAATTGTGTCAACAAAAGAACGAGTTTATTAACCAAAAAAAAGTTCAACTCTTTCCCCAGCAGGGGTTTTACAGAGACTCAATCACAGTGAAGTGGTACCCCTATTGTAACTGTTTAATTGTGTTATTCTAGTTTTGAAGGATTTCTTTCCAGTTCTGAGTCCTAAATCTCCTTTTGGTTCTTGAAGCCTGAAACTTTCTACACAAACTCTCACAGATTGGAGACTTCATAATGAACCCTATCACTTTGCTGGGGTGAAACTGTTCATTTGCATTGAAAACCTGATACTAAACTGAACTCAAAACTGTTAGTGGCCCCTGATCTCTCTATCCATCATAAAAGTTTAACTTTGTAAACACTGCATCTATTGGCAGCACTTTCTGCCTTCTTGGAAATGATGTCTTTAGTTCACAGTTCATAAAAACTTCCCTTCACATTTTTTTGACATCTACTTTAAAATCCTATGTTCAGATTGGTAATAGCATGTACCCCTCATCATAATAGACAGAGCGCATGCTTATGTGATGGATGCAGAGTAACTGCAGGAACAAATTGGAAATTATTTGTTTATTAAAATGATGGAGACATGTTGGAGAATCAGGAAGTCAATCATTAACTGTAGAATGTAGAATGCCATCTGTTCAAGCCACAGCCTTTATGTGGCTGGTCAAACTGAGATTCTAACCTCTCGGACAATGATGTCTTTAATGATAACGTCCTTGAGTAGAAGCGTAATGGTACAGTTACTGGACCAGTGGCTCAGTGGACTGTATGACTGGTCCAGAACATGGATATGAACATAAATTGAAGCATTGTAGTTGGGGGAATTAAAACTCAATTACTTATTAAATCTGGTGTGAAAAGCTAATATCAGCAATAATTATGATGAAACTTCCAGATTCTTTACAAAAAAACTAGTTCATTAATTAACACCCTTCAGCAAATACAATCTGCCATTGATTTCCTGTCAGTAATAAAATGTGACTTAAGACCCACACAATGTGGTGGATTCTTAAGTTAAGGCTTGCACTGTTAACCAGAAAGCAACTTCCACATCACATAAGGTTGAGGCTTTGACCATCTCTATTGTGCTGGAATATAAGTATTTTTGCTTGATGTTCAACTTAATTCCTATTGCTGAATATCCTACTATCAACATCCCAGTGGGTTACAATTGACAAGAAATTGAAATCATAAATAATGTATCTACAAGGGCAGGTCAGAGGCTAGAAATTCTGTAGTAAGTAGCTCACTTGCTGTCTCCCCAGTGCCTGTCCATCATTTGTAAGATACAAATCAGGAGTGTGATGGAGTACATTTTACTTGCTGAATTGTTCCAACAACACTCCAATAGAAGCTTGACATCATTCAGGACAAAACAATCTACTTCATTGACATCCATACACCACCTTCTGCATTCACTCCCTACATCACCGTAGGGAGTGGCAGCACTGTATAACATTTAAAAGATGCACTGTAACCACTCCCCCAGGGTCCTCCAACAATTCCTTCCAAGTCCATGATCCCCATCATTTAGAAAAATGAAAGCAGCAATATAACAAATTAGAATTTCCCCTCCAAGCCACATACCTACCTCGATGAAACTATACGGCTGTTCCTTCCCTGCTATTGTGACAAATTCCTGAAACTTCCTTTTGAAAAACTCTGCACGTGAATCTATATTCCAATTACCACAGCAGGCAGTTCACCATCACTTTTTCTCGAGTAATTAGGAATGGGCAATAAATGCTAGCTTAGCTAATGATGCCTGTATGTACAAATAGTTATTTTTGTAAAGTATTAAACCAAGACAGGAAGTTTGAAAAGGAAGGAGGCTGGATGCACTGACTGGCTATAGTTAAGGCACCTGAAGCAACAAAGGTATATGTGCACACTTAGCTCCACAAAGCTCTTCACATTAAAACTGGAAGACTTGGACCAAAACTGAGAACAGTTGAGTAGCAGCCTGACCTACTTATTTACATCAAAGTATTGAATATGTCAGACTTTTCCATCACCCTCACTGGCTAAGTCCTTTCCCACCAGCAGCACTGATCCAACAGTATGCATCCACAATGATGCAAAGTCAAAAAGCTAGAGCACTGAAAGCCCACAACGTTCTTTCTGAACCTCATGATGCCTCAAATCATCTAATCAAACTTGCACAATGAAACCTGACTACCATCAACTGCCCACTTGGAAATTAAGAATTAGTACTTGTCTTTGTTGAATGCTTCTTCATTGAAGCACTGTTATTAGCAGGGGAACAGAACTGACTCTGGATGTCTCCAGCTTCCATCTTATGCAGCTCTTGGCATTGCTGAACATGATCATTGAGGAACTCAGCATTGGTTCATTGATAGAACATCTCTACTTACCTCATCACACTTTCTTGTCTACCATCCTACCCAGTGAATGCACTGGGTATTAATCTTGCTAATACTTGTAACATTCTTCTTCAATGCTTCTCCTTGTCATCCATGGCATGGGAGTACTCTCACTCAGTTCTATTCTTATATATCTAGCAGCATCCAGACTATCTGGTACAATGGCTTCTTTTCCTGGCCCTGGTCATGAATATACCCTTGATACTTTTCTGTCCTTCAACCACATATCTCCATAGGATAATGCTAACTGTAAGTACAGCATTATTTTTCACATGTATACCTAAAATATCCATCTCACCAGCACTTACCTTGAATTCTCAAATGTTGCAAAGTTATCTGACTGTTTATCAGACATACAGTACTAGATGAGCAGAAATTTCTTCCAATTAAATACTGGGAAGACTGAAGCCATTGTTTTTGACCCCTGCTCCAACATCTACTATAAACATAGCTATCTATCCTGATGAAAGGCTTTTGCCTGAAACGTCAATTCTCCTGCCCTTCAATGCTGCCTGACCTCTTGTGCTTTTCCAGCAACACACTCTCGACTCTAATCTCCAGCATCTGCAGTCCTCATGTTTGCAGAGCTATCAACCTTCCATCTACCTGTCAACAGACTAAAACATCCAAGATTCTGAGGGTGCTTGACAGGATAGATGTTGAGAATATGTATCCACTAGTGCAGCAAATACAAATTGGGGAGAATGTTACAGCATGAGGGGATAGTCATTAAAATAATATTTCAACTCTTAGGGCATAGCGAATAAAACACTGATAGCATTCCAAAAACATACTAAACAATTAATTTGGCTAAAAAAATATTGAAAATAGAACAGTACTGCTCAGGAACATGCCCTTTGGCACATCACAACTGTGCCAACTATGATGCCATTCTAAACTTATCCATCCACCTATACATGGTCCATGTCCCTTTATTCCCTACTTGTTCATATGTCTGTCTAAATTCCTCTTTTAACTTTGCTGTCATATGTGCTGCTACCACCTCCCTAGCAGTGCACTCCAGTCACCCTGTGTGTAAAAGATTTTCCTTGCACATCTCCTTTGTACTTTTCCCCTCTCACTTTAAACCAATGCCACTTAATATTTGGCATTACCAATCTAGGAAAAAGACTCCAACTTTCCACCTATACATGCTTCCAATATATTTCTATCAGGTCACCCTCTCAGCATCTGATACTCTTGCAAAAACAATACAATTTTGTCTGACCTCTCTTTATAGCTTTTACACTCTAATCCAGACAACATCTACTAAAGTTCTTTTGCATCCTCTCCAAAGCCTCCGCATCCTTCCTATAATGTGGCAACCAGAATTTCATGCAATACTTCAAATGAGTCCTAAACAAATTTTCATGCAGCTATAATATGACTTGCCAACTTTTATACTCAGTGCTCTGTTCAATGCAAGCATGCCAGATACTTTCTTTACCACTTTATTCACTTGTGTTGCTACTTTCAGGAGCTCTGGACTTGCAGCCCAAGATTCCTCTGGATATCACTGCTCCTAAGAGTCCTCCCATTTACTGCATACTTTCTGCTTACATTTGACCTACCAAATACATCACTTCACACTTGTCTGTTTTAAACCCCATCTGCCATTTCTCCACCAACTTTCCAACTATCTATATCCTGCTGCATTCTTTGACAATCTTCCTTACTATCCACAACTCCACCAATTTTCATTTGTCTGCAAATGCACTGATTAGACTATCTATATTTTTTATCCAAATCATTTATGTATATTACAAACTATAGAAGCCCCAGCACTGATTCTTGCAAAACACAACTGTTCACAGACCTCCAGTCAGAAAGAAAACCCTCCACAACTACACTCTGTCTTCCATTACAAAGCCAATTTTGTATCAACTTACCAACTCACCAAAGATCCCATGTACCTTGATCTTCTGGACCAGCTAACCAGCTAACTGCTTTAGTAAAGACCATGTAGACACCAGTCACTGTCCTACTCTCATCAATCATCTTTCTTGCTTTCTCAAAAAACTCAATCAAATTTGTGAGACATGCCTTCCCCTGCACAAAGCCATGCTGACTTTGCCTAAGAAAACCATTTGTTTTTGAATGTGAGTAGATCCTGTCCCTAAGAATCTTCTGCAATAATTTCCCTACCACTGATGCAAGGTTCACCAGCATATAATTTCCCAAATTATCCTTGTTTCCCTTCTTAAAAAAAATTGGCTATTCTTCAGTCTTTTGAGACCTTGCCTGTGGCTAAAGTGTATTTAAAGATCTCTGTCAACATCCCAGCTATCTTCTCCATTGCTTCCCTTAGTATCCTGGGATAGGTCCCATCAGGCCATGTGGACTTACCTACCTTAACATTTTTTGAGGTTTTCAACTCCTCCTTCTTCTTAATATTGACATGCCTAATCTCACCATCATCCACGTCCTTCTTCTTGATGAATAGCAACATGAATACTCATATGACATCTCACGCACTTTCTCTAGCTCCATGCATAAATTACCTCCTTTATCTTTGAGTGGACCTACCCTTTCGTAGCTACCCTCTTGTTCCTAATATATGTATAAAATGTCTTGGGATTCTCCTTAATCCTACTTGCCATTTCATGTCTCCTTTTAGCCCTCCTACTTCCTTGTTTTATGTTCCTCAAGAGTCATGTCTGATTTCTGTTTCCTCAACCTTAGTATGCTTCCTTTTTCTTTTTGATCAAACTTTCAATGCCTCTTGCCATCAGGATTCCCAAATGTTTTCAACCCTATCTTTCATTCCCTCATGAATACATAGAATCATAGAATCCCTACAGTGTGGAAACAGGCCCTTCGACCCAACAAATCTACACAACCCTCCAAAGAGTAACCCACCCAGACCCATTCACCTACCCTGTTATCTTATATTTACCCCTAACTAACCTACATATCCCTGAACACGATGGGCAATTCAGCATGGCAAAATCATCTAAGATGTACATCTTTGGATTGTGGGAGGAAACTGAAGCACCTGGAGAAAACCATGCGGACACAGGGAGAATGTGCAAACTCCACACAGACAGTCGCTTGAGGCTGGAATCAAACACGGGTCCCTGGTGCTGAGGCAGCAGTGCTAGCCACTGAGCCGCTGTGCCACCCTAATTCGCTGGTCCTAAACTCTAATCAAAAGGCCTTTAAATGATTCCCACATGTCAGATGCAGATTTGCCCTCAAAGAGCTGGTGGCTCAGTGGTTAGCACTGTTGCCTCCTTAACCATAAATATTTTAAAACTTAATGTTTTAACTAATAATCACTGTTCCAGAAATGCTCCCCCACTGAAACTTTAATGGCCAGGCTCATTCATCAAAACAAGGTCTATTAAGGCCCTTTTCTTTGTTGGACTATCTATACTTTGTTTCAAAAAGGTTTTCCTGGATGCACTTAACAAATTCTGCCCATCAAAGACCCTGGCATGAAGGGAGTTCCAGTGAATATTAGGGAAACCAAAATCACCCATTACAACAGTTTTGTTTTTACTCTTTCCATGATCTGTTCCTCTATCCCCTGATAGCAATTGGGTGGCTTAGATATAAGCCCATTGAAGCGATTAAACCTTTCTGATTCCTGCATTCTCACCATGTAGCCTTACTGGAAGAGACCTGCAAATGTCTGCTTTTAGTGTAGCTGTGATATACCCCTTAAACAATAATCACTCCTTTTACATCCCTGTCATGCCTGAAACATCTAAACCCTGGAAATTGAGCTGCTCGCCTCTCAACCAACTTTTTGTGATGATTTCCATGTGTTAATCCAAGCTCTGAGCTTATCTGCCTTACCTGTTGTATCCCTGCACTGAAATAAATACACTTCAAACTGTCAATCCATCTATGTTCATTAACCTGGCCCTTCCTATTAAACTTTAAGAAGGGGATGTAACAAACATATTAATTATCACGAAAAAATAATACTGTGGAAAGTAATGAGCCTACCGGCAATACATCTGATGGACCTGATGTGTTGCATCTTTGGATTTTAACTAATATAACTACTGAAATGGGGACGTCTCAGTAGTAATCTTCCAAGAATATTTAGATTCTGGAAAAGTACCAGGACATGAGAGCCAAATTTGTGAATGACACAAAAATAGACAAGTATTAAGGATGATGCAAAGAGTCAACAGAGGGAAATAGACAAGTGATGTGAGTGAAAACTTCTGATGAAACATAATGTCAGGAAATCCATGTTTATTCATTTTGGCAGGAAGTACAGAAAGTTTGAATATTACATAACTGGGGATAAACTGCCGAAAGGTGCAGTGTTGCTAAATGCTAATATCCAACTGGAATAGCTAACAAGGAAGGCAATTGACTGCTGTCCTTCATTTAAAAAGCAATGGAGCAGATAAATAGGGAAATCCTGCAAAAAACTATACAGGATATGAGCTAGACTACAGAAGGAATATTATGAAGGGTATAAGGAATGGCCAGAAGACACGAGACACCAGATTATAGTCTAACAGGTTTATTTGAAATCACAAGCTTTTGGAGCACTACCCTTTTGTCAGGTGAAGTGTGTTGTGGATAACCTGGTGTTGTGTGACTTTTGACCTTATCCACCCCAGTCCACCACCTATACTTCTACATCATAGTTACCTAAGGGAAGATATATCAGCATTGGAAGCAGTTCAAGAAAGGTTCGTTAGGTTGATTCCAGGCATGGAAGGATTTTCTTAAGAGGAGAGGTTCAGTAGGTTGTATATATTCATTGACATTTAGAAGTATCAGACAAGACTTTATTGAATCACATAAGGTATTTAGCGAGCTTAATAGGTTGGCTGCAGAGAGATTGTTCCCCCTTGTGGGAGAGTTTAGGATCAGAAGATATAATCTCAGAGTAATGTTTGAGCAACCTCTCATTTAAGGCAGAAATGAGAAGGAATGTCTTCTCTCAGAAGATAGTGAATCTGTGAAATTCTTTACCACAGAGTGTGAGGTTAGATCATTAAACATATTCAAGGCTGAAATAGATTTTTAAAAAGGAAGGGAATCAAGGGTTATGGGGGAAAGGGAGGCAAGTGGAGTTGAGGATGATCAGATTAGCTTGCTCTTAATAATAGAAAAGATTCAATGGGCTGAATGGCCTTCCTCTACTGCTATGTCTTATGGTCACATAGATGTAACGTTTATGTCCAGAGGATAGACTCTTGGGTCAGATACTGTAAACATGTGAGAAATTTATGATGCATAGAGCTTTTCATCATAACTTTTTTTTAGATCTATGTGGCAAGCTACATTTAGCAAAATCTGTGTTGGGAGATGTTACCTCAGGCGAATTTCATTTAAAAGCAAACTTTCTGAACAATCATAATCTCACATGTCACCCTTTACAACATTAAGTTCAGCAGTTTTTTTTTCTTCGAGTCTTTCATGGGATGCAGCCAAAATGTGTCTCCCATCCCTTCCTCCCTTTCCACTGAATGGTGTGCTAGAGCCATTGAGATCTGACCCATTATTTGGGGGAGTAATTCCATGTAGACAAAACCAGGTAAAGATTACAGAGTTCCTTCCTTTAAGGACATTAGAGAGCTAATAACATTTTTATAACAACAGTAGCATCATATTATCCAGACTAGTTTTCATATCTATTCATTATATTTAAATTCTACCAGCTGTTGCAATAAGATTTGAACCCACATTTTCAGAACATTAACCTGGGTCTCTAGATTATTACTCTAGTGACAGTCCCACTCTGCCTGCATAAACACATTTAAAACTGGAATAAAACCAGAATCCCAGACATCACTGAGTACACAATTCAACATGCTTGAAACTGTTTGTAAATGATTAAAAGCAAACAGTTAAAAGCAATTGAAAAATTCTGAACAATTAGAAATCTTTATTTATTTTACTGGACTACATTTACAATGCTATGTAATGTACTTTACCAGTTAATTCATTTTAATTACATTTTAAAATTCATTTCAAGAACTTTCCATGCTTACTTACATTACGTTAAATGTTAGGTAAACTCATAAAAGCAATAAAAAATATTCAAAGTTTAAAAATAATTCTAAAAATACTAAATATTATTAAAACAAACTTACCATAACACTGTAATTCATTTGGACCTGAAGAGACCCTCCTTCAACCACTGACAAAGTGTGCATAGAAATTAGAGATAGGAGGAGAAGCAGGCCATTCAATACAATCATGGCTGATCATCAAACTCAAAACCCTATCCTACCATCCCCCTCATAGCCCTTGGCCCCCTGAACAACCAAGAGTTTTAGCTACCTTCTTCTTAAAAATGCACAACGTTTTGGCCCCACCACTATCTATGATAATGAATGCCCCCACTCTCTGGATGAAGAAATTTTCCCCATCTCAATCCTCAAATGTTTATTCTTTAACTGGATTCCGCCAGCATCGGGAACATCTTTCCTACATCTAACTTGTCTAGCCCTGTTAGAATTGTAAAGGTTTCTATGAGATCCACCCCCCTCATTCTGCTAACCTCCAGTGAATAAAATTCTTCACAGTTCCAAAAATGCAAATCCATTTTTCCTCCATTTCCTCCAGTTCCCAAATGACAGCAATACATTATAGGTGTTCATCACAGGACTCAGTTTTGGCAGCATGTTCCAATGTTGCAACTTGGACCACTCACCTGGTTAGGGAAAAGGCAGCAGATGCATGGAAACACCAACACTGCAAAGTTCCCCCAGCACAACATTCTGACTTGAAACTATGTCACTGTTCTTTCCACTGTTGCTCAGATGTAATTCAGGCAGTCCTTCCCTCACATCACTGAGGTGTGGTTACATTGCACAGATTGCAGTGACTCAAAAAAATCAGCTTGCTTCCACATTTTCAATGGCAAATAGGGATACACAGCATTAATATCAAATGAATGATTAAAAAAAACATGATTATCAAAGGAAGGACAATAACCTGTAATAATTTTACATTGTAAATATTTCCTGCTAATTCAGCTTAAACAAAATTCGATTCAAAACCACCAGCTCATTTCAACATATTGACAAAGTTTCCCAGTGCAAGGAGTTCTATGTACAGTTGATCATTTCGTCTTCTATTTGCATTGAAGATCCTGTTTGAATGCTGCACATATCTAGCAATTTGTAATGCCTTATGTTTGACATGTTGAATCTTGTCAGCTATGAGCCAGTTTGTAAGAAAGCTTTATGGGAATTCACCTGACAATAACAAGGATGAGCAGCCAACATAAAGAAAGTTAGCTTCGAGCAGCTCCTGAGGGGACAATGAATGACAAAATCCTTTGTAAAGGCTTGCATTTTCTTGATGCACCTTTCAGCACCTCAGCCTGTGGCAAAAAAAAACTTTACAACCAGTAAAATATTATTTGAAGTTCGGTCGTTGTTTCAATGTAAGTTGTGGGGCAGCCAATTTTCTCACAGAAAGGAAAAACCTCTTCAAACAGTCAAGATTGAAAAATTAATATTGATCATGGCACTGTGAAGAACCACTTTGCTCTTCTGCAAACATAGTATCTTTTACATGCACTTGAAGGTCTGGTCTCAGTTTAACATCCAAAGGATAGATGTGGAATTTAATCAGACAGTTCTGCTTTTAGTGGCACCACACAAGTGTGAGCTGCAACTTCCAGCTTCCCATTTGGCCCATGAGCCAACAGGCATACCATAAGACCATAAGACATAGGAGTGGAAGTAAGGCCACTTGGCCCATTGAGTCCACTCCGCCATTTAATCATGGTTGATGGTCATTTCAACTCCACTTACCCACTTGCAGGTATGTCCCTAACATCCTGTACAGGTTGAAAGGATGACATCATGATGTGTTGTTGAGTGTGTAATCACTAAAATTGGCCAATACATGTTCAGAAAACATTTTCCCTATTCGAAACAAAAACAGAAAATTCTGGAGAAGCTCAACAGGTCTGTCAGCATCTGTGGAGAGAAGACAGAGTTAGCGTTTTGTGTCCAGTGACTCTTCTTCAGAATTGTTATTCACTGCAACCAAAACATTAACACTGTTTTTCTCTCTCTCCATTGATTCTGCCCTACTTACTGAGTTTCTCCAGCAATTTCTGTTTCTTTTTCAGAATGTCTTTGTTTTATTTTTCTTATGCAGTCTGAAACAAGAGACAGTGAGCAAGGAGGTTTGCCTTCTCAAGCTGCTTAAACAGTCATGCATGTTGCAACTGAGATCGTTTTGATTTAATTGAACTCAGAAAAATTTGGAAGGGCTCCAAAAGGGAGAAAGCTCCAGGATTTTGACCAGATGGCATTCAAGGAGCAGCAATATATTTCTATGTCAGGATGGTGACTGGTTTATGGGCAGACTTCAGTTGGTGGTGTTCTCATGCATCTCCAGTCCTTGTCCTACTAGATTGCAGGTTTAAAAGGCACTGTCAAAGGATACTTGTTATATTACTGCAATGCATTTTGTAAATGGTATATACTGGTGCCACAATAGTAGAGGGAATGACTGTTGAAGGTGATGGATGAGTACCAATCAGTTGGGCCATTTTGTCCTGGATTGTTCATGTTTCTTGAGTTTTGTTTCTGCTGCACTCATCCAGGTAAGTGGGGAGGGTCTTATCACATTCCCGACTTATGCCTTGCAGATGATGGACAGGCTTTGAGAAGTCAGGAGATGAGTTATTCACCACACGATTGGTCCATGCATCTGTCGGAGGCGAATAGTAATTATTGCAGTTAGGCATGTTCTATACTCAGGTATAATCATTAACCAACTGGATTAAACATAACTATATACAAGGATGTTGAAGGAGGACATCTTCTTGGCTACTAGCTTTGGTTTCTGGTTAACTAGTCCATAGCATTGCCACAATGCCACCATGATCACATAGTCCTCAAAAGTGTAGTAGAGTCTCCGTACTGCACTGCATGATCAATTTAGAAAATGTGATCAAGTCTCTAGTATGGACTCATAGGCTTTAACCTAGATATAAGAATGATTTCAGTCTGTCAAGGCTAACTGTAAAAGTGATTGTTAATTCTATTGAGAATAACAACAACATCAATTGTGTCACATATGGACAAAGCAGGCAAGTACAAATCCTTTTTGTATGCTTAGCACATTCTGAAAGCATGCCATACTGATAAAATATTTTTTGTTCTGTAGTCAGTGTCAATTAACAGATACAAGAATCAATTTTCTCACAGTAAGATCCTATAATCAACAATGAGATATGGACCTATTAATCTGATTTTGATGGTATTGACTGAGGAATAAATGCTGATGAGATCTTCACGTACTTTTAAAATAGTGGAATCATTTTCATTTACCTGAGAAGGTAGATATGGTCACGTTTTAAAATTTAATTCAAACAAAAAGGCCTGCCAATCATATTAAATATCTGACAACTTCTAAGATGGGCATATAAATTTCAGTTCTTATATTTGGAAAATTAGTGAAAATAGAAAAAAAATAAAAGCTTGTGTAAAGTGGCAGAGGAAAACAGTTTCTGATGTTTTCTATTAATCAAACAGTACTTTGTGAATTTATTTTCCAAATTCATTCTCAACTAGACATCGCGGAAATGCATTTCATATATTCAGATGTGAAGATCATTGGGCCATACTTTATATTTGTTTGAATGAATTCATTGACCAGGAAATGCCATTTGAATTTTCTTGTTAGAAAATGGACAGCAAATCCTCTTTTACTTCCATGGCAAGTCTCTAGACATACACTCTCAATGAACAAATCAATTGAAAATTAATAAGAAATTTTGCTTAAAACTCAATAAAGTTCAGTCCTAGACTCTTGACTTGGAGATGAGAAAGAAACATATTTGCAAGGTTAGAGGGAACAAGCAGGGAGATGGGATTAATTGGATAGTGCTTTTGAAGTGCTGTTCCAGACCCAAGGATTGAATGGCCATCTTCAGTGCTATATGCTTCTATGAAGCTCCACTTTTTAAAACATCTCTTCATCAGATGGAGATGAGGGTGGTTTGCAAATTTTTTATCATCCATCCCTAATTACCCTTGAAAAGAACATGGTGAGGCACCATCTTTAACTGTTACAGATCATTTGGTGTGCGCACTGTTGCAGTGCTTTCCAGGGATTCCAGGAATTTAATCCAAAAACAGTGGAAGAATTATCACACAGTTTCAAAATAAATACTGGCATTTGAGTGACTTTTTTTCCCAATGTCACATGATGTGACCTGACCAATTAAAAATCCTGTCAACCAGGGAGACAGGCATCTCCCTGGACCTGACAGTGATTTAAGAGTCAGTTCCGAAATCTCGGCCATCAACCTCAAGAGATCTGTGTAAGAGGACTGTCATCACTCAATCCACAGTAAAGGAATACTCAAATGGAACCAAATGTCAAGACAGATTTCAAGAATAAACACTTTGTCATTCAGCAATGGTAAAACACAGTGGGACACTTTCAAATGACAGTTTGAAAGTGGCAGATTTATGATACCACATCAGAATATCCATCAAAAATTTCCTGGAAGAATAGCAGCATAATGTTGGAAAGAAAAGAAACTGCAATTAATGTCTTAGTGTTCAATGTAATTTTGTGATTGAGTATGTTTCATTACAATATGACAACTATATTTGCCTTTTTTTTATCTTCCCTAATTTCCAGCTATCTTTGGCTCAAAGGAGTGTTATGGACAACAGGGATTTTGGCTGCCAGCTGTTACCCTGTCAATGTGGCAAATTGCATCTGACTGACCAAGAACAATTAACAGGGCATTTATGCATGCTGGACTTCATAATGAACTCAAGCTCTACTCTCCTCATTTTTACATATGCCCCATACAGTTTTCAAAGAGGTCACTGGATAGGAATCAGAAAAGCAAACCAATGGATATTTTCCTCTCCCCTGTTTGCCAATTCCATAACTCCATCAAATAAAAGCAAAATACTACGGATGCTGGAAATTTGGACCAAACACAGAGCATGTGTTTGCTCAGCAGGTTTGGCAGCATCTTTGAGAGAGAAACAAAGTTAATGTTTCAAGTCCAATGTTTTTTCTTCAGACTGAGCTCTATAATTCCATCCCTTGGCTGTGATGAACTGTCTCTACACAAGCCAGGAAAACTAAAGAAGAGATGTTCCTGTTTGGTTTGATTCAGAGACTCGCTAAGAAATGCAGATTTCTGTTTATGATTACAGCTTTGGTTGTTTGGATATGCTGGATAATTTTTCATGAATTGTTTATAAGTCTGCTTACCTCCAAGTTGATTAGCTGGCAAGAATGGATGTATCTTTGCTTGCATGTGATCCAACTTTTTCAAGTGCATTTTTTATGATGTTAGAGCCAGCAATAAATATATGGCAAAAATTGGCAATCCCATCATGTTCTTAAATAAACTGTTACAAACCAAGAAAGTGTTCGTTTAACTCCATCATCTCTGCTGCATTATCTCATCTGAGATTAAGTTAGTACTAGGAATACTAAAACAGCCATAGAAAACATGAAAAAGAAGCATTCTCAACAGGCATTCTCAATTTGATGGATAGAAATTCCTGATGGAAATTCTTGAACTACACAGGCGAGTAGCAGACAGTTGATACATTAGCATTGAGCCATTATAGAAGCTAGCAATCAGCATGAACAGTGGTTTTAGGGAAGGATTTCTGATGAAGGAGAGTTCTGACAGCCATGGTCTCTACAGGAAACACCACCAAAGGCTTTATCCTCATACTGTATTTTTTGTAGCACTTATGAGGGTGAAATTAATAGCTCCACACTACTCATCCCTGGGAGAATCTACTATTTACTTATGATTGCATGAATAATTAATAACCTGTCATGACTTAAAGCAAACTGGAGGGCAATGGGACTTTGAAGGGTTATCTTCATTAGTCATAGAATGCCTAGCGGGATGATTTCAATTTGCTGCCATTGCCTCATAGTGTGGAGACATTGTAACAGCAGAATAACTCCTGTTCAATCTCTTCTTCTACCAAAACCCACGGCTTGGTTAATTTTATGTCGCTCAGAAGAATAGATGTGTACAAATTCTAAATTAATTGTGGAGGTAGTGGAATAGATTATACACTTCCCCGTTAGCAGGTTTGAAGGCAGGGTAGAGCATGTAAAACCAAGTTAACATGCTTTCCATTCTTTGCCTACTTGCCCCTTCTCCACTTACACAGATAACTATGGGATGGCAGTGCCAATCGATGTGTACACACACATACACTGGAGCCTATTGAGGCAATTATATAATCAATTAACTGTCACCAAAGGAAGTCTCCTCCCTGTTGCCTATGACTGGGTCAGCCCATATCAGTTAGGGCACCCAGTTACATTTGCTCTGCAAGCTAGTGTTGGTAATGAAAGAGATGGGATTCTTCATTGTTATCCTGGAGCTTCAAAAGTGTTCTCATCACTGAGATCATCAGTCATCTTCTGCCTGAGCTCCTGAATCAGTGTCCCCATGTACCTCCCCTCCCATCCCATTCGCCCCATTGCTGGGACCAGTCCATGGACCCTCAGAAACTGCCAATATTTTACTGGTATTGTAGAAGTTCTTAAAGCCTCAACAGTTGCCATCACTCCATGGGGTGCAACTATCACTACAGATTTGTAGGGCATCTAATTGACTGGAAGCCCTCTTAAACAGGATAGTTAGAAACTTTCCGAGATGGGACTCTCTCCCAACAGTATGGCAGGATTCCCATGTGCAACCAACTAACATTACTCACCGTGTTAAATGACTCTGGAAAAATGTTTTGGGGTAAAGTGCTGTCTTTTTAACCAGGATAGTGGAGGCAATGGTATTCATTAAATGCAGCCCTATAGAGAGTAATGTTTAACTCCTGAAAACAAGTAGATTAGGCTGTGTTAGAACAACAAATGTTTAAAAAAAAGGAACAGGGATTGAATCCAATTTTCATAGAACCTCTATAATGTGAAGATTTGGTTCACTGAGTCCATGCGACCCTCCAAAGTGCATCCCACTCAGACCCACCATTACCCCATCTCTGTAACTTCATATTTCCCATGGCAAATCCACTTAGCTTGCATATCCATTGGCATTATGGGACAATTTCATATGGCCAATCCAACTAACCTGAACATCTTTGGATTGTGCGATGAAAGCCATGCAGACACGGGGGGAATGTGCAAACTCCACACAGTCAGTCACTCGAAGTTGGAATCAAACCCAGGTCCCTATTGCTGTGAGGCAGCAGTGCTAACCACTGAGCCACTATGTTGCCCTCATAAGAGCAGGGTGAGGAGATGTTGACCAATTATATAGAATAGAAGTTCTACACAGAATCCCTACAGTGTGGAAGCAGGCCAATCAGCCCATCAAATCTACACTGCTTCTCTGAGGAGCATTCCACCCAGACACACCCCCTATCCTATCATTGCATTTCCCATGCCTAATCTACCTGACCTGCATATCCATGGATGCAATTGGCATGATCTATCCACCTAACTTGCACATCTTTAGACTGTGAGAGGAAACCAGAGCATACTCAGGAAACCTACGCAGACATGGGAGAATGTGCAAACTCCACACAGACAGTCACCCGAGGCTGGAATTGAACCTGGCCTCCAGGTGGTGTGATGCAGCAGTGCTAACCACTGAGTCACCGGGCCATCCCAATGACAGTGCCATAGTTTTATTACATTGTCTTGCTTTTAATGCCAGAGTTCTTAATTGAATTACATTCTACCAGCTGCTGTTAGTGGGACTTGAGCTCATGTCTCTAAATGATTAGCTTGGTCCTCTGGATTACTATTCCAGTGACATTACCAATGCTGCCCCACCACATTTTGGAAATTAGCTTGAAGGAAGAGAATTTAGCCATTATTCTGACTATTATCAGAATAGATAATAGAATAGATAATAGAACATCAGAATCCAAGTACACATATCCATGTGTACTTGGATTTTCCAGTCTCAGCTAAAACTGACAGCTTGAAGCAGATGAGAGGAGCTGAATCCTTGAGATAAGAGACTTTACAGCACTGTTTGTGGGCTTGGAAGAACAAGGCTATTCCCTGCAAACTCTAAACTTTATCCATTAAAAATGATCTGCCATGTCCCCAATGGCTTGATCTATCTGCTTCTCTAATGTCAATATCTGTTTTCCTAACACCCTCACTATGCAAAACACTGAACAAAATTTGACACCCTGTCAACCATCAGACGCTATTCCCAATCCTCGTCCAATGCACCCACATCATTCTCCCAGGCTTAAACGGCATTCAGCTGATCAAGTAGGCTACTTGTCAGTAGGGACCTCACTGAAAATAGCCCTGCAGTTAAATTTTAAAAGATTTTTGGGAAACACATCTTCCAGATTTTCTGACAATATAACAGCATCCCTTTCTTCACATGGAACTCTGATACAGGCTTATAAATCAATGCTTCAGTGAGCGAGTGTTCATTCTAATGAAATAGATGTGCTTGTCAGAGAATGCAAGAACACAGTTTATATTCAAATGCAAACTTGCTTTCCTAAAACATAACATTTTGACCTAACATTCTCAGGTATTTTGAGATATAAGTGTAGCATTGGGAGAGGCAGATGGCTTTTAGCTATTCTTTGTTCAAAACAAACCAAAACAAAATGTTGCGAATGCTGATGATTGGAACTAAAAACGGAAAGTGCTGGAGAAAACCAAAGACTCTGAAAAGAAAGAAACAGAGATAAGATTTCAAATCAAGCATGCCTCTCCTAAAGCTAAAGGATCCCATAAATTAGAATATCTATGTTAATAAAACTCCAGGATGTAATGAGAATAATTTTCATCCGTTGTGGTGAACTAATTGAATGAATCGACACCTGTTGATTGTATTTCCATTGAAATTATTACATTGCCTCCCTCAGCATGTTTTCTTTTTTAGTACACAGTGACAGAGATAACATGCCAATAAGTCAACAAAGAAGAAATCGTCCAATTGACTGATGACCGTCTGGGATCTTTGATCCCTCATGGGAATTCTCCAATTTGCAAGTCTGTAAAGTAAATAAATATTCAGGAATTTTATTCAATTACCTTTGAAGATTGAGGGGAAATTGTTAAGAGGTTTGTAACAGAGGCACAGTATGATGCTGAGAGACAGGCACCATGTACTGCTGAGTACACAGATCCATACCAGGATTGCAATTCTATTCAAGAAGTTGCTAGAAAAACTCAGCAATTCTGGCCACATCTGTGGAGAGAAAGCAAAGTTAAAATTTTGAGTCCATTAACCCTTCTACAGAACTGGTATATAAAAAAAAGATCCAGGGAATAATAGCTGAATACAGAAGTTTGCTCAGTGGCAGCAAAAAGGGGTTACTTAATTGACAACATGAGTTGTTTCGACCGGAAGACTGTTTCCAGTTGAATTCCACAGGACTCGGTATTTGGTCCATGCTGTCTGTGGTGTATATTAATGATTTATATTAATATTTAGGAAGCGTTGATGAAAAGTTTACAGACAGTGCAAACGTTGGCTGCATTGTTGATAGCAAGGAGAGAAACTGTAAACTGTAAGAAGATTCTATAGACCAGTCAAGTGGGCAGAGAAGTAGCAAAAAGAATTCAACCCTGAGAAGTGTGAGGGCTTGTCTTTGGGAAAGTGAAACAAAACAAAGGAATGTACAATAAATTTGAAAATATTGAGTGTTTCAGAGGAAGTGATTGACCTTGGAATTATTGTCCAAGGATCCCTGAATGCAACAGGGCAGGTCAACCAAGTGATTACGAAGGCATCTGAAATACTTTCCTTTTTTGGCCTAGTTTGGCCACAACCTGAGGACTGTGTGCAATCCTGATCACTTCAATACAGAAAGGATTAAATCGCACTCGGTTTATTACAGAATAGTAAGGCACCAAGAAAGCAAATGACCTATTTACTTTAGCAGAGAGGTCAATAACTATGTGACATAGATTACAAAGTATTGGAGGACGAATGAGGAAAACAAATTTCATGCAAAGGATTGTAGGCATCTGGAACTCACTGCTGCAAAAGGGAGGAGACTAGATGAACACAGCAAGCCAGGCAGCATTAGGAGATGGAGAAGTCAACGGTTTGGGTGTAACCCTTCTTCAGCACTTGGGGGTGAGTGTAAGGGAGCTTCAGGTAAAGGCTGGTGGGTGGTGATGTAGGCGTATGCGAACACAGGTAGAGGGTATGACCTGGTTGGTCGATTGGAGGAATGAATCCGGTTGATAGCTGGAATAATCAGAGGAATGGAAACCAGGGCAAGGGGCTGGGAAGGGAGTCAGGGGATGGGAAGGAAGGTTATTTGATATTGGAGAACTCAGTGTTGAGTTCTCCAGGCTGTAGGAGCACCGTGACTTCTTCAGACCTCCAGCTCTTTGACCACTAGATGAAACAAACTCAATACTACAGCTATGTGACATTTTTCAGCTGGTATCTTCATAACCACCTCATTCCTCAAGGAAAGGGTAGGAGAAGCAGAAACCTTTAGATCATTTAAAAGTTGTCTCAATTCACCATAAGTCTAATAATTTCCAGGAATATAGATGAAACGCTTAAAAATGAAAGCCGGTTTGGTAGCTCATTTTTTGACCAGCAGAGTATTGTGCTGTAAATCTTTCTATATCATCCAAATATTCCAATTATCTGAAGAGAAGGAGTGTGCAGGGATGCTGGGAGAGTGGGATAACTGGCACTGTCTGAATTGCTCATTAAGAAGTCGAGACCAGGCACAATGCGAAGAATGGCCTGCTTCTGTATGGATACGATTTTACTCTATGATTGTATGATTCAATAATGAGGAGCCTGGCAATTTAAGCCCCGGAGACATTTCTTACTGTTTGGCTTAATTCATTTTGCCCTACAAAGTTACTGAAGCACGTTTTGTTAAGTGCTACTTCTGGAGGCTGTATTCAAATGGTTTCTAGTTTTCTGATCCATTACCTTGTAAAACCTCTTCTCCCATCAAAGCGTCTAATTTATCTGGCCCAATCAACACCAAAGCAATCTCGAGTTAAATAGAATGTTTAATCCAAGCATGAGAATAAAATATGGATGGTTTTATATATCAGAATGCATTAACCTCGAGAACACTCTGTCTCCTTTAATTCTCAGCACACCAAGGTTAGAGATTATGAAGTCCTACTTAAAAGGGAAATATATTTGCTTTAAATTATTTTGTAAACTTAAAATGCTTTAAAAAACATCTTTAGTTGAAGCATCAACAGATAATGTTATCAACCTGGAATGTTAATTCAAACTCTCTTTCCACAGATTTTGCCTGAGTCACTGAGTGCCCCTGAAATTTTCTGTTTCTATTTCAGGTTTTCCACTTTCAGAGTTGTCAAGCTTTGATTTTCTGCGTTTTAGGTGTGTCTTAGGATCACACACAGAGAAAGATCTTTACTTCCGATTGGCAAGATGTACCAAGTGGAGTCTCGCAGGAGGCTGTGTGGGGCTCTCAACTTTTTACAATTTATTCCAATGATTTTTATGAGGGGAGCAGAGGGACTGTGATTAAATTTGCAGATGAGACAAAGAACAGTGAGAAAGCATATTGGGAAAGTGACAGAATAAGAATGCAGGTTCATATGGATCTAGGTTGAGTCAGCAGGACAAAATCAAGCAGATGGAGTATGTGGGAAAATGGGCAATTGTTCATTCTGGCACAAAGAATTGCAAAGCAAAATATGATGTAAATTGGGAATGACTGCAGGTTTCTGAGGTGCAAAGAGATTTAAGTGTTCTAGTGCATGATTCACAAATGGTTAATACTTGCATTGGTGGCAAGTGATTAAGAAAGCTATTTTTTAAATTGGTTCATGAGATGCAGGCATCGCTGACCAGTTCAGGATTTTTTTTCCTTAATTGCCCAAAAAGCAATTCAGAGTCAACCACAGTACTGTGAGCTTGGAGTCACATGAAGGCCAGGCCAGGTAAGAAGGGTAGATTTCCATCCCTAAAGGACATTAATGAACACGATGGATTAAGTCACAGTTGAAAGTAGACACATGATCATCATTCACTTACCCATTCATTTACTTCCGCCTAGGAACCTTCCAATCACAAGGGATGAATACAGATTTCTCCCGCTTCCTCATTTCCCCTCCCCCCACCTTTCCTCAGTCCCAACCCTCAGACTCAGCACCGCATTCTTGACCTGCAATCTTCTTCCCGACCTCTCTGCCCCCACCCCCTCTCAGGCCTATCACCCTCACCTTAACCTCCTTCCACCTATCGCATTCCCAACACCCCTCCCCCAAGTCCCTCCTCCCTACCTTTTATCTTAGCCTGCTTGGCACACCCTCCTCATTCCTGAAGAAGGGCTTATGCCCCAAATGTCGATTCTCCTGCTCCTTTGATGCTGCCTGACCTGCTGCGCTTTTCCAGCAACACATTTCTAAGCTCTGACCTCCAGCATGTGCAGTCCTCACTTTCTCCTACATGATCATCATTCAGCCAGCTTTTCATTCCAGCTATTTTTATTGATTTCAAATCTCGCCATCCACCATCGTGATATTCAAACTCGTGTCCAAAGCACGAGCCTGGGGATTTGGATTATGAGTCCAGCTATGTTACTCCTGTGACAACACCATTTTTTTTACAAGTGGAATTGAACATTAAAAATATGAATGTTACAATTTAGTTATATAGGGTATTGCTGAAATAACAACTTGAATTCTGTGTGCAGCAATTGTTCTCCTTATTTAAGGAAGGATGTAAATACATTGGAGGCAATTCAGAGGAGGTTTGTTAAATTAATACTGAGAATGAGGTAAGACTGGACAAGTGGGCTTGTTTTCATTGGAGTTTAGAAGATTGAGGAGTGATTTAATTAAATTTTATATGGTCCTCACAGTCTTGCTAAAACTGACCTAGAAAGAATTTCTTGTGGGTGAATCCAGAGTTCAGGGACACAGTTTTACAATTAGTTGTTGCCTTTTTAGGTCAGAGATGAACAAAATAGTTGATGTGCAAGTTTAGAGCTCTCATCCTCAGAATTGATTTTTTTGAGACAGAGGCAGGCAGATTCTTGTTCAGCAAAAGAATAAAGTACTATTGAGGGTAGATTAGATTACTTACAGTGTGGAAACAGGCCCTTCGGCCCAACAAGTCCACACCAACCCTCCAAAGAGTAACCCACCCAGATCCATTTCCCTCTGACAAATGCACCTAATACTATGGGCAATTTAGCATGGCCAATTCACCTGATCTGCACATCTTTGGATTGTGGGAGGAAACCAGAGCAAACCCACACAGACACAGGGAGATTGTACAAACTCCACACAGACAGTCACCCGAGGCTAGAATTGAACTGGGGACCCTGGTGCTGTGAGGCATCAGTGCTAGCCATTGAGCCTCCCTAAACGAAGATGATATAGAATTTGGAATCCAAATGGATCAACTGTGATTGTACTGAATGCTGGAGCAGCCTGGATGGGGCGAATGGCCTACTTCTGTTCCTTATTCATACATTCACACAAAAGGGTAGAGAGGCCTTGTTCACTGACCCAATGTTTCAAACATTTCGACCTAAAATGCTCCTACAGGTTGGCTCTCCAATGATAGCACTCATATTTTATAGGAGGGATCTCAAACAATTCACTCCATATGTTGAAAAGAAGAGGGACCCTTGGTTTGGGGTTCAACTACAAATTGTTAAACACATCATTGAAACGAAGAGGCCCTGAATTGGCCAGGATACATGATGATAACACGGCTCCTGCATTTATGTGAAAAGGAACATCCCAACATCAATCTCAAATTTACCATATTCTAATTGCAGGTTTCACCTTATGCCATTGAGAAAGTAGCCATGTTTCCTATAATTTATCCTGTGACTTTTGTCATGAGATTCTTTCTCAGTTATCTTTGCTAAAGAGTTTAAAGTCTACTGCTTAGAAACTAGATTGGACTGTGTGTATTTTCCAGGTTTAACTGTCCAGTTGGGAGTATGGCCTGAGTATGTTCATGCTATGCTGCAAGTATTGGGTCGCCATATTGCTTTGGAGAGGTAACAATCCAAGGCATCTGCCTGAAACTGGTCTTTGAGCCAAATACACTCAAATTGGGACCACACTACTGCATTAAGGCCCTTCAGTAAATCGAACTGCAAATCATCGTTATGTACCAAAATTTAAAAAGTAGGTAACACACCCCAAGTTATGTAGCTGATCTAATTTGGATGGCATAGTTGGTGAGGTGTGTGCATGTCCCACCTTGGCAATGTGAGCCACTTCTTTATCCCACTTAAACTAAGCTCCCACCCTGCAATTGGAAACCTAATTTAAATTAGATTTAAGCTATCAACCAGACTTCGAGATGCCTGGAAGCGAAATTGGGGATGTAAGCTCTCAGCTCCAGCAGTTAAGTGGGTTTATAGACTTTGCCCCAGATCAAGCTGATTAAATGGAGAATAGGCTGAAAAGTGAAATGGTTATTAGTGACTCCTTGCGATCCACGAAACATGAGGTTTGGAGTTTCGAGTCATAGAGTCATACAGCATTGAAACGGGGCCCTTCGGCCTAATTTGTCTATACCAATCAACAGGCACCAAACTACGTTCATCCTATTTACCCTCATTTGAACCATAGTCTAATGTGCCCTGGCATTGTAAGTGCTCATTCAAGTGCTTCTTAGATGTTTCAAGAATATCTGTTTCCACCACTATCTCAGGCAGCATGTTCCATATTTCCACCATCTTCAGGGTGAAAATATTTATCCCTCTGGTCTTAGACACATCTGCCATGGCAAAAGAATTCTCATGATCTGCTCTCTCTATGTCTCTAACAATTTCGTATAACTCAATCAGATACCTCCCTCAGCTTCCTCTGCTCCAGGGGAAACAAACCCAGCCAGCTATTCTCTCCTCATAACTAGACTTTTCTTCCAAGACACCATTCTCATAAATCTACTCTGCACCCTCTCCAGTGCAATCTCATTCTTCCAATCATGCGGTGACCAGAACAGCACACAGATTTCTATCTGTGTCCTAACTAATGTTTTATAAAGTTGTAACAAGACTTTGTTGCTCCTATATTCTATGCCCTAGCTAAGAAAGGCAAATATCCTGTATGCTTTCTTCCCCACTCTGTCTACTTCTGCTGACACCTTCAGGGATCTGTGAACTTGAACACAAAGGTCCTTTTGTTCCTCAGTACTCCTTAGGGACTTACCCTTCATGTGTATACCCTTCCCTTACTAGACCTCCCAAAATGCACCATCACATACTTATATGCATACTCTGTCCATCTGGAGGAAGGTTATCTCGCAAAAGAAGATTCTTATAGATGTAAGCATATGGATCCAGACAGCAGCAAACTTGTGGGCACTTTGCAATGAAATTCATTATGAGGAAGCAGTAGAAGGCCACAAAGAAAACTACAAGTAATTTTCAGTATGGGACCCCTTAGAAGGAATACAAACTGAAGGTGAGCTACCAATAGATGACGTTTTGGTGCTGTTAGTGAAAACCTTACCTCCTCAGAAGACTGTCACAGATCTTTGTGCCATGAGGTAGACAGGCTGAACCCTACTGGTGTTGGTGGTCACCAACTTTCAGTGCTATTGAATACCAATATGGTCCTTAATTCTACACCTCCTATTCATTCAGTGACACATTAGAGACATGAATGGCATCTTCCAATCAGAAACACACCTCATTGCATCAAGGAGGTACCCTCTTCAGGAGAGTTAGTCAATAAGTGTATTATTGCATTGGCCTGGACAGGCATGTCAAAGACAGTTATCAGCTTTGGTGACATGATTGAATTCTCTCACCGCGAAGGTCCAAGATTGGGTTATCAGTACCTTGACCACTCATTAAAGAGATGGTTAATGACACATTGGTTAGGCCAGTTTTGGAATATTGTGTGCAATTCTGGTCTTCTTCCTATTGGAAGGATGTTGAAAGTGTTTAGAAACTTGAAAGGGTTTAGAAAAGATTTACAAGGATGTTGCCATGGTTGGAGGATTTGAGTTATACAGAGAGGTTGAATAGGCTGGGGCTGTTTTCCCTGGAACGTCAGAGGCTGAGGGATGACCTTATGGATGTTTATAAAATCATGAAGGGCATGGATAGGATAAATAGACAAAGTCTTTTCCCTGAGGTCGGGAAGTCCAGATGTAGAGGGTATAGGTTTAGGGTGAGAGGGGAAAGGTATAAAAGGGACCTAAGGGACAACGTTTTCATGCACAGGGTGGTATGTGTATGGAATAAGCTGCCAGAGGAAGTGATGGAGGCTGGTACAATTGCAATATTTAAAAGGCATCTGGATGGGTATATAAGAGGAAGGGTTTGGAGGGATATGGGCAGGTGCTGGCAGGTGAGACTAGATTGTGTTGGGATATCTGGTCGGCATGGACAAATTGGACCCAAGGGTCTGTTTCATACTGTACATCTCTCTGAGTCTCTACGACTCTATGACCAATGAGGACAGACACAAAGGAGCAATCGAAGGCCAGCCACATGATAATTGGAGCTCCAATCAAGTCTCCTGAAGATAAGATTCAGGTACCTAGATCATTCTGATGGGTCTCCCAGGTTGTGATGGTCTGGTGTAATTGCAAATTGAACAGGCCCTGACCAATGAAGATTTGGTGGGGTGAGAGGTATTCTGAATGAGAAAGATAAGGGAGAAGCTGAAGAACAGATGTAGGATTTGAAAGGACACAAGGCCTTCATGGAAGGCACAACAATATACACATTAGGGAGGCTGGGATTCATATATTGATCATTCAGATGAACTTATCCAAGTCTTACTTTCAGTTAAATAAAGATCTGTCTTCAATCTTTAATATTGCCAATTAACTCATTTGCAAACCTTCATCCCGTGCCAGTTCATTCTTCTGGAAGCTCCAAAGGATAGATACAAATGCCATGATCCCTCCAACAGTCATGGGGTGAGCCACGGTTCTCTTGCACCTCTGGAAAGCTGCCAATAGTAGATGGAAACAAAACAGAAATTGCTGGAAAAAAAATCATCAGATGTGGCAGCATCTGTGGAGAGAAAGTAGTGTTAATGTTTTATGTTCAGGATTGAAGAAGGCTCACTGGACTCGAAGCAATAACTCCGATTTCTCTCCGCAGATACTGCCAGACCTGCTGAGGTTTGACAGGATTTTCTGTTTGTTTATGATTTCCAGCATTTGCTTTTGGTTTGTTGATGGAAATGTGGGCGTATGGATTCGGAGCAGAAGTTGGCCTCTTGGCCTCTTGTTCAGCCATTCGATAAGATCATGTTTGATCTGATTACTCCACATTGGTGTATTCTCTTAGTAGCTTTTCACCCTTTTGTTTAAATGAAATTATGCAGAAAATAAATTGCTCCTTTATTACAAATGTCATTAGATGCAAGTCATCACACTTTAACAGGCTGTTTACTTGCAAAGTCCAGATGCATTGAATACTAATAGCCCCACAAGCAAGACACAATAGCAAAGTGGATGGCACACTTGCTGCAGGGACTACAGGCAAATGGAGCAACTGTTTGAGAATCTCAAGTGGACCTGCACCTCTTGATAATGTTCCGTCCATTCTTTCATAGGAAATGCTGCAGCCTCCCCATATTACTGACAAGTCCAGCAGCCATATTCTCATCTTTATTGAGTTCCCCGTGCCTGGGGATACACATCTCAGACACCTTTGAATGAAACACAGCACTCCTGAAAATGAAGTTGAAGATGCACTTTCATGAGACCCAGCAGAACAGTGTACTCACCCTGGCAGAGCCAAGAAGTCATTGATATTCTTGTGACATTGCAACCAGGTTCTCTGAACAGCCACATGGCTACTGACCTCCTCTGTGTTTCTTGAATCATAGCAATATCGCATCCCTGCAGTAGGCCATTTGGCCCATTGAATCCACACCAACCCTCCAAAGAGCATCCCACCAGATCCACACTCCCTGCCCTATCCCTGTAACCCAATGTTTCCAAAGGCTAATCCACCTAGCCTGCACATCCCCAGACACTATGGATAATTTAGGATGGCCAATCCACCTGCAGATCTTTGGCCTGCAAACCCACACAGACACAGGGAAAACATGCAAACTCCAGGCTGACAGTCGCTTGAGATTGGAATCAAACCTGGATCCCTGATGCTGTGAGACAGTAGTGCTAACCATTGAGCCACTGTGCCGCCCACTTGGTTACACTGGGGATTGGGGTGGCACTATTTTGCTTCCATTTTTGGGAAAAGGACTTCATGCTTTTCTAAAGTCACAGAACACACAGCCTGTAGGAAACCATCTCTGAAATGAAGAATTTTCCGTCTGCCATACCAACTGGCATCTCATTCTTCAACTCTTTACTGGGCCTGATTTGCAGAGCTCGTGTGCTTTTCCCAATGGTGACATCATGTTGCTGACTGGAGATTGTGAAGAGGAAGTTCTTATCCAGACATATACTGAGACCTGAAGCAGCATTGTAGAGCTGGCAGTGCCGATCAGTTTGTGAAATGGGCAGCACCCCAGGAATCAGAGCGGGAATGTCAGTGTCACCTGCTATTGGTCCTGCTTTCCCCTTTCCATTGATTGAAGTAAAATCCTGACCTAGGAATGTAGCCTACTGCATCTCAAGAAAATCTCAGCCTCCCTTCTGCTTATTGTGACTTTTCTTTTCTATCGAGTATGGTGATCCTCCCCAAAATCCCCGCTTTTGTTTATTACCAATTTCCAGTTGCATCCCCAAGCCACTGGTTTCCCTTCTGTCAAACAGCTAGGCACTTCAAACATGCTGGTTACCCAATGGGAATCCAAAATAGAAACTTATAATTATTAATTTTAACAAGGTATCTGTGTCTTTAAACTCTCCAGGACACAATCCCTTACACTACCCACTTTCCCATAAATATTGAGGCCCTACATTCTACTTCTGTTCAAAGCAATATTAGAATCTGAAAGATGTCTTACAAAAGCTCCTCTTGAGAGATTGCAGGTACTTACAGATAAGAAAAGACAAAGACATTCATTCTTGCTCAGCTCACCCTTTCAGGAACAATACATCTTCCTGCCACACTGGTCGCCAACAACCGAGCTGTCCAAATGATTTCCAAATAATTGCTTCTTCCACGATTTCAGAATACTTCAGCTCCATTCCCCCTATCCAATATCTAGCCCTATCCATTGCTCACCTTGTGTGAAAGGCTCCCATCAATCCTTAATTTGTTTCTTACCAGTTTTCCTGTCAGTCGCTAAATCCTCCTTTCACTGTTTGATTTGAAGTTAATAGCTGTATATATCTATTCCATAGTGTTTGTTCTCATTCTCCTCTCTAAGGTCACCTTTCAGCTATTTCCTTTAAAAGCTAAAGAGCCCATTTCTCCTTGTAATCCAGTTCTCTGATAAGAGGAAGTTCTGTGCATCTTCTCTGTGTGTGTCTCAAATGTCTCAGTGATAGCACTCAAGTGGACACATTTGGACCTATGATAGGATTGATCGCCTCTGCAAGGAGTAGGATTGATTTGCCTTGAGATTTTGTTTTTGTGTTTTTGTCTTAAATGCAGAAAACCAAAATAACTACTGAGAGACAGATATCAATCTTTAGAAAATGGTACTTCGGATCAATACACTTCACCTTTAAGAAGCTTCTACTCGACTCTTAAAACAATGGCCTTGAACTGATTGTTGCAAAATAAAAGTGAGATTTCTATCGTGGCTGCTTCAGTTCCATTCTTAAAGACAGCAGATTTAATCAGTGCTAATGATAATTGCTTTTGACTAATCATTTCTGGAAATGCTTTGGAATAAGGTGAGACTGCAATTCTGCAGTGAGCGATGGTGAGGAATCGACTCTTGTCATGTCAAGATGTGTTTGAGCAGCAAATGGTGAGCACCCATGTGTGACATGAAGTATATCATTCCGCTGGAGCAAATAGTCTTTAAAATAGAGTTGGATTCACTCATCTTGAAGTCATCAAAAATGAAGCTGGCATTTTCCAAATACCATTGCTCAATCACAGGTTTTGAAATTACATTGTGCGATATTCGACAGACTTTTTTAAAACAAGAAATGCACTGTGATAGCTTTGTTATAAGATATAGCTTTGCTTCGACTATGAAAGGTCTTCCTAAACTCATGGTAGCTGTAACAAAGTCTTTGGTCTTTTATTTCATACGAGCATTAACCAAAAGGCTAATACTTATTTTAAAACAATAGACAGAAGAATGTAATATAAATATATCAAGTGTTTACACATTATTACTTTTGCAGCAGAATTCTGATATTTTGAATTTAAGGGCAGCTTTTTACTGCACAAAGAAGTTGAATACAGCTTTAGTCACAAATCAATAGTAAAGTTGAATCCTGGACAGTCCACTCACTGGACTTTGAAGTCTGGTTAAACTTTGATTTAAACACCAAGGTAGCTTCCTCATTGACTGCTCACTAACAAAACAAAATACAATATTCATTTATATGAAAAGTCTGTTCACAACTCTCATGGAATACTTTATTTATGACAACTTGTATGTAAATTCTTCCAATTTTATAACTGCTTATAATTAATAGCCTAATTAATTACTATGTAGCTTCCAACTGCAATGCCCTTTCCCTGAGAAACTAGGTGGTGCTAATTCCTAACATTAAACTCAAAGTCTAAAATAAAACAAAGACCTGGAGGTGTTGAAAATTTGAAACAAAAGCAGAAATTGTTAAAGGTCAAGAGGAATCTGTGGAGAGAAAGTTGAGTTGACTCCATTCTGAAGATGGGTCACTGGACTTGAAATGTGAACTCTGCTTTCTCTTACAGATGCTGCCAGGCCTGCTGAGTTTCTCTAGCATTTTCTGTTTTTGTTAGAAGGTTAGAGGGGTTGGCTGGTGGCAGCAGCTCATCCCTTGCTTCCCCGGGCCTTCACGCAACACTGTTTGAACCACAAAGTCCCAATATTCTGCATGGACATCGTCCACATTCATTCTTTGTCCATCCTGGCGCTTTGGCTATTAATGATCAGCAGACGAATCAGAGGGTAGTCTGTTAAGTCCTTGGAAAGGTGGGGAGCTCAAGTTTAGAGATTGTGTTCATTGGACTGGGTAGCTGAGGGAATGATGGCAATAAAAATGGAAAATTCAAGAGGGAAGGGTGGGATCTAAAACAGCCTAGCTGGGGATGGGAAGTTGCAATGATTAAGTAATCATGACCATTGTTTGTGCTAACAATGCTCTTGTCAAGTCAGCTAAGCAGATCTAATGAGAGACTAACTTGGAAACCTCACTTGGTCTTGTTGTTTCTGAATCACATTTCTTAGACTGGAATACTTCAGAGCTGCCATATTCCTACACTGAACTGTAAGTATGGAAGGCCAAAGCCTATCACTATCATGTGCTGGAGTGGGGGTGTAGATCTGGGAATTGCTGTGATGCATATTCACAAACGAACACATGGCTTGCTGAATTCTTAAAATGTCCTAAGCCATATAACGATGGCTGATGGGAGACAGAGCGTTACCCCCTCTAAACATGGCATGTCACCCTTTCATGAAACTGTCACACTGATGCTCACCCTGGAAATGGTGAGTCATATCAATGTGGCATGCTGTATTTTTCACAGCTGCAGTTAACAGAGAGAGCATCCTGGATGTAAAAGCAAATTGAAGATGAAGATAAGGATCAGGTAAAGGATATTGACCAGGAGGGCAAAAGGGAGGACTACAGATACTGGAAATCAGAGTCTAGATTAGAGTGGTGCTAGAAAAGCACAGTCGGTCAGGCAGCATTTGAGGAGCAGGAAAATCGACATTTCGGGCAAAAGCTCTGCATCAGGACAGTCCTGATGAAGGGCTTTTGTCCGAAATGTCGATTTTCCTGCTCCTCAGATGCTGCCTGATCGACTATGCTTTTCCAGCACCACTCTAATCTAGGGTTGACTAATATAGCAGGTTAGACCAATGTACCATCAAGCATGTGGAGGATGGCATAACTGAATTGAAATCCATTTCTAGAATGACTGACCTAGATTTTTAATCATCTAACTTTCTGTTTTTGATATGGAAAGCAGCCACTAGCTACTGCAAAGTACATATGAATCTGGTTATTTATACAATCCTTGAACTTATCTGTTTGCTGATTAACTACTTTTATCCACATGATTGTGAACTTGATGTCTACAAGTGATCTTGCGTTTAAGTATCTACATATTACAAGTCCTAATCACTGTTAGGGAGAAAACAGCACTCAGTAAGACAGAGCAATAACAAGGCATGGTGCTAAGGTTATATCGTTTTAAGGCTTCAGTCAACATATGATATTAGGTATTGTTTCAAGGTTCATTAAGAGTACTTGATTGTCCTGAAATGTACCGAGCATCATCTAGGACATTGCTTAACGTGGGAGAAGCAGTGCTTTGTGGAGATTCTCCTAGCAGGCCAATGAGCTACGAGGGATTGTGGTCACGTGTACTTTCCATTGTCAACCACCCAGCCATGAATGGCAGTGCACTCTCCCTTCAAAAACTGATACATAGAATGAAACTTTACCTCCAGAGGTACGTGGAGCCATCACTGATTCAGTTTGCTCACTCATAAGGTTTATATCAGTTTGAAAGATGTGAGTAGGCCAGGTCTCACATAACCTCTCCGTGCCTGAAGCACCTTAATTATTGCAGAGTCAATTGTTTGTCAGAGATGAACAATGCTTGGCCATTACAAGATTTTCATCCTTGGGATGTCTGAAGAGGCAGCATGTCTCTCAAATGAGTGCAATATTATCAGGTCAGACAGCAACAATTACTTTGGAGTAGACATTTTATGTGTGTATCTGAATTTACACTTACAAAACTGTAAGAAAAAATTGTAGTAAAGTGCCATCCATGTACATTCAATGGGGGCATTCACTTTCTTGTCATTCTGCAAGATCAAAGGGCAGTCCTGACATTCACAATTGGGGTGAAAGGAGTGTGCTCTGTAGATGGCTCTGTTGACCTGGATGGTTCTTCCTGTCGGGATGTTTGGACATAGAGGATTCGGTCCTATTGTAAGTGTGCCAAGATGGAGGCTCACCTCCTCACTTAACGGCTTTGGTATCATGAGAAGGTAGAGGTGCAGATATATCTGGAGTACCCGAAGAAGGGTTCTGTAGTAGTGGGGCGTGCTGTGTTTGGGCCCTTCTCCCTCTGTGTGCCTGCTAGCACCACCCATTTCCCTGAGAGGAAAGGACACCTGGCGTGAGGTCAAAGTCCCTTTTCAATCTCTTGCCTCATAATTCACTAGGACAATAAATTCAGGTCCATGTACATATCCAGCTGAGAGTCTCCAGGTCAATTATGAACCTGTCCATGGAGATGGCCAGATGCACACATGCACATGCTAAACCCATTACCATACTGAGAACATTGATGGACTCTTCCGTCATTCAATCTGATTTATTGACTGCATCTTCTACCAGATGGTCCTCTGCCTTCCCATTGATATTGACAAAGTCATTCATCACTAGCGCCATATGATCATCTTCTGCTTGGGGCTGAGTGGGTACCTGGTCTCTCACAGCCAGTGGACTCTCAGAAACCAATTGCATTGCTTCTTCAAACAACAGTTGAGACCTGACAGAGACATGATTACTTGACTGTATCCTTCATCTAATTTAGATAGCCAACCCACAGAGGGGAAGTCTCTGAGCTAGCCATGGGTGCAAAGTGCAAACCTTGCTGCTTCAACCTCTAAGTGCTCGAGGGCTTCCTTCTCAGAGGTGAAGCTGGAGCAGAGGGTCTCTGCTATTGACCTCTTCAAGGTAGAGGACACTCGTGCCTGCATAAATATAGGAGGATCTTTGCTGCTTAAGAGAGATAAAAGCATGTCAGGTTATGACTCAGTTAGCATTTGTGATAGTGGGAACTGCATTATTAATTTTACTGGGTTTCTTGCTCATGGAGGTCTCGGTGTCCCCACATGAGCAGTATCCAATACTAACATTTTTATCTCATTTATCTCATATCTCATATATGTTATATCTGCCATTTGCACCATTCCCATGATTTGGGCCCTCAATTCTTCACGCTCTCCAGTTGTGAAACATTTTCTTCCTACTATTTGATAAAAAAAGGAGGGATTGAGTAGAATGCAAGTGGATAGGATAGCCATTAGTGGCGATACATAAGTAAGATATGTAATGAAATGTCATTCCTGAAGAAGGGCTCATGCCCGAAACATCGATTCTCCTGCTCCTTGGATGCTGCCTGACCTGCTGCGCTTTTCCAGCAACATATTTTCAGCTCTGATCTCCAGCATCTGCAGTCCTCACTTTCTCCTATGTAATGAAACGTCCTCTGGTAAGTGAATATGAAGTGCAGAGGGCAAATAGAGTTAGTGGTCTATGAGGGTGAGGTGGATGAGAGCCATCGATTAGACACAACGTATGCGAACGCTGTAGTCCGTAATCGTTGATGAGAGGTATGTGAAATTACAGAGTTCAAATGTGTGTTGGCCCTGGGATTGAGATAGCAACATGAAGATAGTGACAACTACACTTGCAGAGTGTAGACTATCATCAATCTTCTTCTGCAGTTACATCCTGGGCACTGAGTCAGTCCATAAACTCAGTCCAGGTTAGATGAGACTGATGATTTGGCTTCCTTAGCATGTCGGAAGGAAAAAAAACACTATTTCCACATTTTTGTCCACCAGGACTTTCAGGTCCAAGGAACTAAATTACCTTTCATGGCCATCACTTTGGATATAATGGTGTAGGATCATCATGTGAAGGGTACTTGCTGACTTGCACTATCTGAATTGCTGTTTAAATATGGCACCATTAGCAAGAACAAAGTCCTGGCAATGGTGAGCACTTCTGCCTCTCCAGTTGTATAATTCCACACATTGAGAGCTGTAGATCCTGGATGCATTTCTAATGAGACAAGGAACAGAAGATTATATGAGAAAACTTGCCATAAGCCATGGGAGTCTGCGTGCTATGAATTTCACTTGAAAAAAAAAACACTTGGCCAAAAATGTTGGAAAATCGAGCTCTTTTTTTTCGAGCATACATCACTCCGATTAAAATATAGATAATCTGTTTACCAGGACGAGACAGAAGGAGCCAATCACAAGGTTTCTTGTATGAAAGTAAGAATAACTAAATTACTTGGTAACTTTGAGCAAAATAATAGAGAAATAACATCACAAACACACAAACATAGGTGAAAGATTTTAAAAAGGAGATCATGTACAGTACAAGAGGATAATAAAACATAGTGCAGTTTCAAGTCCTTAAATGTTCTTGAGCTGTAAACTTTTAATCTGAGACAATTGTTCAATAGCCATGGCTTGGACCAACAGCTGCCATGAATATTGTAGTTCATAGTGTTTGACAGTTTCTCCAATTTATTTTTGTCACCGGTCTTTGTCATTCCTGTGTGAGCACACAGAGAGAGAGAAAAATCCTACTCAAATTCTAGTCATATATCCATCTCTGTCAAAACAATTGCATGAAATGAAGATAATTTATGTATTCCCTTTTTTGTCTTCATGCTGGATAATTACAGACAAAGCTTATTTAATCTCCAACAGTGGACTTCTCATAAAGGTGTAAATCAGATGTTGCAGGTTTCATCATGCCTAACTATTTCAATCTCTTGGCAAAAATTGTACATCCAACTTCAGTCTGATTCTTACTTATTAACAAATATATGAAGAACAGCTCACCTGTTGTTGAGTGATTATAGCAGCACTTTTCAAGTCAGCGTTTTGAAACCATTTCAGTCCATGAAAATAACAAATATTAAAGTCAGGTTAAAATAAAAAAAAATGCTGGTTCATGTTTTATCACTATAGTGACATGACTATCACAATGCAGCTTAAGCCTCATTCTGGGTGCAGCTCAGACTTTTGGGTTGAGGGGTATGTTTTATCTGGAGACCAATAGATATGGTCCCAAAAACTGACCATTCCAAATATCAAGGCTCATTCTTCCCTTTCGACTGGACATTCTCACTAAACTCACATGAATTTAATTTTATGTCTTCAAAACATAGTTCAGCTGCAGGTTTGCCCCTTTATTAACATGGAGATCCTTCGATTTGATGCATCCTGTTTTCACATGGTTCATCTGAGCTATGTTATGTTTGTGGTCGGTTGAAGATATTTGTGCTTTGCGACTAAAAGATCCTGTAGTATTTTTACTTTGACTATTCATACTTTTTCTTAGCTCTCCTATCTTTCCTATGTGTAGCTCGGTGTTCACGTATTTTCTGCACTATTACAAATGTAGGTAACTTTGCAGACATGCAATGCTGCCTCATAGACAATAGGGTGACAGGATCAGGTTATCATTGGAAAACAAAAGAATGGGGGAATGGTAGATTGGACAGAATTCTTGAGGAGGTCCAATTTTAAGCGAATGCAAGTAGGACAGGTTTAACTAGTCCGTCAGACACAAAATGTCCACAGGCTTAAATAAACACTAAGAAAGCTAATTATACACAAAGCAATATGGTCTAATGCTAACAGGCATGTATATCACAACATGTAATTTCCACCTATGAAATCAGGCTATTTAGAAATAGTGGCTCAATTGCAGCATTGCCACTTTTGGATTAGAACTGTGATCTAGATATTGCACACAACTAATGTCTTGCTGCTTCAGTGGTCTGGTATTTTCCATTATGGATATGTTTTCAGCTACAATATTTTGGGTTTCTGATAAAATATTCAGTGCAAACAAACATTTGTTCTTGGGAGTTATAATTATATCATAAATTAAACATTATGAGTAGGGAATTAAATTACTGAATAATTTACCTATAAATAATGAAGTATATTGCTGTTACTTAAGTGGCTAGAGTAATTGCATTTCACTAATAATCTTTGAAAGCCATTGGCCCTGATAATCACTTGAGTCCGTGAGGAGAGGGGCTGAGGATTTTCTAATAGGAAATCTACCAAAATTGGTATCTGAAGCATCCTGCAAAAATATCTTTTATGTATAAAGGTTTCCTACTGATACAGAGGATATCATTAAAATGAGTAGGAGATTGCAGTGAAGGAAGGTCAGAGTTAACGAGTCAGATTTCTCAGGAGGGGGTGGGATGTCAGAATTTTGTAGAGTGTTCGATTGGCAAGTGGGGAGAACAATCAATTGTAGAGTACCTGAAGAGATGATCTTGCTGAAAGAAAAGAGTCATGCTTCTCTTGCCCCACTACTTACCTCACTAAACCTGCCTATCCTGTCTCCTTTTGTGGAAATCACGACCCAATATTTTAAAATGTCCGTTTTTAGAAATAAATCCAAATCCATTTTGAAATTTACCCTTGAACTCCTTCCATCAGCCTTCCAAGCAACACATTCTGGATCGTAAATTTGCTGTGCAAAATGAAAAAAAATCTCATTTCCTCCATGGCATCTCTTTTTTTTAACCAATTACCTTCAATCTCTGTTCTTTGATTACTGGCCCTCCAGTCAGTAGAAACAGTTTCTCACCAGCTATTCTATCAAAACTCCAAGCAATGATTATATTGCATTGCTGTATTATAGAAAATGGATATCTTTTGACAATGCACTTCTGAAAAGAAAATCTGTGCTACATGGATAAGTTTTCTAACAGTCTGGTTGAGCCTTGGACAATTTTTGAAGGAGTGCATCATAAGTCACCATAAGTCATAAGACATAGATGTCCAGTGGCAAGAACATGTAAAATACTGTATATTATTTAGGATTAAAAGTAGAGTAGTGCATTTTCTGGTATTCCTGATTAATAGCATGATATATTTGTGCTGGAAACAGCCAAACTTTGAAGTTATTTAGGAATTAAAGTCAATTAAAAGGTCATTGTTTTCCTATGGATCATCAGCAATTTGTAAATCTCTAGTTACTCCCTTTGGTCGTGAATCCAACAGTTTTTTTTAAATTTTAGCATTTTTAAAGGTGACATTATGAAACTGGATTTGTTTTTATATGGATGAGTTATAAGCAATAAATTTGTGAAACAGAACAATTGGAAGCTGATGCTGTGATAAACTATAAATATAACAATGACTCAGGGAACAGAGTAACAGAGAGAACAGAGCCCCAACATATCTTGGCAATTGCATTTCAGGTTACAGAGTCAAATGCAATTGTTATATGAAAAGGGGAGCCACAATTAAGACTGACTCTGCCCCCAGTCCTCCTGGTCAATATTTGTTGACTTTAGCTTGCATAGTCAGCAGAACAAACCAGGTTTGGAGTTGGCTGTAGTGACATTGAGAGGAGACAAAACAGCCAGCATTCCTACATCGTATCCAGTCACCTGTTTGAAAATCCACCCACATGTTTCCTTAAACCAGTCTCTCTCAACTCCAATAAGAGGGGCAAATGGAGTTCGGAACCACCAGATTTCCAGTAATCCTTTAACAGTTGCTATCATTTTCCCCAGGCTCTCCTCTCTACCAAGACAAATGTTGTAGTGTTTCACTGTTTCTGACCCTTGAACCAGCTTTTTGTTTTGAGATTTTCTCCTAGCCCTCACATGAATTGAATTGAATTTATTGTCATGTGTACTGATGCACAGGCATCTCAGAGCTAATTATTTTTCAGGGGACCAACCTCATACTGAACTGCTAACTGCCAACCTTCCCCTCCTTGGCTCAAAAACCATTCACATTATCCTTAGGTATTATGATCCAATCCAAAATCTTCTTGTCGCTCAAAAGATCTACATGTAAATATGCCGGTTTTGCAAATTGCTGCCCCATTTCAACCATCTCTTCCCTCTCTAAGGAGCTTGAATACATTCTCATCTCCCATTTTTGCTATCTTTAACAGAATTACATGTCTAAACACTTCCAAACTGGTTTCCATAACACTGAAACAATCCTCATCTAAGTCACGAATCATATCCACTGGGACTGAGTGACTGTTGTACACTCTGTCCCATCATTGTCAAGCTCTCTGCCTCCTTTAAAATGGTAGAGTAAACCATCCTCATTTAAAACCTCTCTTCTGTTGGCTAGCTGAGTGGAATTGGTCGCCATTTGGTCCAATTCTTATCTGTCAATAATAATCAGGCCACTCCCCGCAATAACCTTTTTGCTACTCCTGAATAATTTGTCTGGAACTTCTGAAGAAATTCCTTGGCCTCCTTCTCATCTATATGTTGCTCCTCAGTGACATTATCATGGCATCAACTTTGAATAGTGACAGGCAGCTGTGTGTCTCCACCATCTTGATCAGGCAGCAGCCTCAGTGTGGTTAATCTGAAAGTTTGACTTTCAGTACTCAACAATTTCTTTCAATTATCTATTGGAAACATTGAAGTCATTAATTTTTTGACTCAACCACAAAATACATTCCTAACCATCAGTTTGAAGCATTCTTTTAGCCATTGTCCAAGATTGAACCAGATGATTAGAATCCTTGAGGTTCAATTTGACCTTCCAACTCCATATTCAATCCATCACAAATTTTGCTTCTTCCAGCTCAGAAAATTGTCCATCACCTCTCTTGACAAAACCAATTTAATGCTGCAGCTCTCACTCAAACATTCTTTCCACCGACAAGCTGGACTATTCCAGTAAGCCTCTTCTGCACCCTTCTAAAGCTTCCACATCTTTCCTGCAGTGTGGTAACCATAACAGTACTCACAGTACTCCAAATATAGCCTGACTAAGGTCTTATACTGTGGCCACATGTTGTCATACTCAGTGCTCCAAACGATGAAGGCAAGCATACCACACGCCTTCTTTACTACCTTATCCACTTTTGTTGCTATTTTCAGGGAACTGCAGACTTACACCCCAAGATCCATATCTATATCAATCCTACTAAGGGTCAGGCCATTTACTGTATACTTTCTTCTTGCATTTGACATCCCAAAACGTATCACCTCACACTTGTCTGGATTAAACTCCATCTGTCATTTATTTGCCCAACTTTCCAGCTGATATACAATCCAGTTGCATCATTTGATATCCTTTCTCACTGACCACAACTCCACTAATTTTCATGTCATTTGCAAACTTACTAGTCAGAATGCCAACATTTTTAACTAAATCATTTAGATATATCCCAGCACTGATTCTTGCGGAACATTATGGTCACAGACCTCCAGTCAGAAAAGCACCTCTCCACAAGTTCTTTCAGATTTCAGTGGCCAAGCTAATTTTGTATCTAATTTGCCAACTCACCATGGATTCTGTACAAATTGATCTTTTGGACTAGCTTAAAATGAGGGACATTGTCAAATGCTTAAGTCACATTCATGTGGACAACATCCACTGCCTTACTCTCAACAATCATCTTCCTGATTTCCTCAAAAAACTCAATCAAGATTGTGAGACAAGACCTCCCCTGTAAAAGACGATGCTGAATATCCCTCATAAGTTCATTCTCCTCTGCAAGTAAATCCTGTCCCTAAGAATCTTCTCCATCAATTTCCTTCCCACTGAGGTAAGGTTTACCAGACTATAATTCCATGGATTATCCCTGTTGTCCTTCTCGGACAAAGGAACAACATTAGCGATTCTCCAGTTTACTGAGGCCTTGCCCGTGGCTAAAGAGGATCCAAAAATTTCAATCAGTGCTCCAGAAATCTCCTCCTTTGCCTCCTTCAGTATCCTGGGATAGATCCCATAAGGCCCTGGGGACTTATCTATCTTAATGTTTTGCAAGACACCCAACATCTCCTCCTTCTTCATATCGACATGCCCTAGACTATCAACAAATCATTATCATTCATGACTTTCTCCTTGGTGAACATTGACACAAAGGACCTCACCCACATGCTCTGGCTCCCAATATAAAGTCCCTCCTTTGTCTTTAACCTACCCTTTCTTGAATTACCCTCATGCTCCAAATAAGCATATAAAATGCTCAGGGATTTATCCTTATTCCTCCTGGTTAAGGAGGTTTCCCAGTCACTTTCAGCCCTCTTAATTTCTTTCTTTAGTTCTTTATTGCTTTGAGTCAAAGAGTCATAGAGTTGTACAGCATGGGAACAGAGCCTTCAGACCAACTCATCCGTGCTGACCAGATATCCTAGACTAACTTTGTCCCTTTTGCCAGCATTTAGCCCATATCGCTCTAAACCCTTCTTATTTTTGTACCCACCCAGATGCCTTTTAAAGTTTGTAATTGTACCTGTCTCCACCATCTCCTCTGGCAGCTCATTCCTTACACACCCCATTTTGCATGAAAAGAATGCCTTTAGGTCCCTTTTACGTCTTTCCCCTCTTACTTTGAAGCTATGCCTTCAAGATTTAGACTCCCTTACCCTGGGAAAAATATCTTGGCTATTCACGATATCCATACCTATCCATACCCTTCCTGATTTTATAAACCTCTATAAGGTCACCCCTCAGCCTCCAATGCTCCAGGGAATACAGCCCTGGCCTAATCAGCATCTCCCGAAAGCTCAAATCCTTCAACTATGGCAACATCCTTGTAAATCTTTTCTGAACCCTTTCAAGTTTAACAACATCTTTCATATAGCAGGAAAATCAGAACTAAATGTTGTATTTTAAAAGTGGCCTAACCAATGTCTTTTACAGCTGCAACATGACATTCCAACACCTATACTCAATACACTGACCAATAAATACAAGAGTACCAAATTCCTTCTTACTCTAAAAATGCTGTTTTGGAATAACTTAATGCCTATGTTTTATATTGAAAAAAATAATCAAGAGACAGATCTCAGTAACACAGAAATAAAATGACCCTTACCCTACTCACGATGCAAAAAAATGTAAGATTTATAAGTTTTATCACTCTTGAAAACAAACACTTAGCTGATTAATGAAATCCTGACATGCTGAGCTGTGAGTAGTTCCGATAATGAGGCCTCTCTAAGGTCAGCTATGAATTTCACTGTTTGTTTGATTTCCAGAGATGTTTGTACTTTCACAGCCAGTCAGCTCCCTTTATAGTCCACAAGGGCATTGTTTGATTTCAGTTTTCTGAATCTTACATATGCTTCCTTCTTCTTTTAAACTAAAGTTACAACATCTCTCACCATCAAAGGTTCTCCAATTCTCATATTTAACCCTCACAACAACATGCTGATTCTGAACTCTGGTCAGCTGGCTTTTAAAAGTATCCCAAATGTCAGACATGGGCTTACCCTCTAACAACTCAATTCATTCTTTCCAGTTCCTGCCTAATGCTGTCATTATTAGCCTTGCCCGGATTTAGTGCTTTCATCCTAAGGCCAAACTTATCTTTTCCAAAACTACTTTAAAATTTACAGAATTATGATCACTGTTTCCAAAATGCTCCCCCACAGTCAAACTGGCCAAACTCTTTCTCCAATATAAGCTCTAATACAGCCCCGCCCTTTATTGGACTACCTAAATGAAGAAATGAAACAAGATTGTACTCGTATACAAAAAGAACAAAATGGAAACAGAGATTATGAGCAAAAGTTATTGAAGTCATTGTTGCATCCAGAATGCAACAATGCTGATTCAATTTGATTTATTGTAGTCACATGTATTGAAGTACAGTGAAAAGCTTTGTTTTGTGAGCAGTACAGGCAGATCATAGCAAACAAGGACATATCCTTCTAAACCTTCCCTATCCATGTATTTGTCCAAATGTTGTTAATGTGCTCACCTCAACCAGTTCTGTTGACAGCTCATTCCATATGCATACCACCCTCTGTGTAAAAAAGTTGCCCCTCAGGTTCCCATTTATTCTTTCCCCTCTAACCTTAAACTGATGCCTACTAGTTCTCGATTGCCCAACCCTGGGAAAAGGACTGAGTACATTCACTCTATCTATGCCTTTCACGATCTTATACATTCCTATACCATCCTCCCTTAGTCTCCTACACTCTAAAGAAAAATGTCCTAGCTTGTCCAACTTCTCCCTGTAACTCAGACCATTGAGTCTTGGCAACATCCTTGTAAATTTCTTTTGCACTCTTTCCAGTTTAATGATATCCTTCCCATAGCAATGTGACCACAACTGAACACAATACTCCAAGTGTGGCCTGACCAATATCCTGTACAACTTCTACACTCAATGTCCTGACTGATGAAGGTCACTGTGCCAAAAGTCTTATTCACTTTATATCAATCTTTGACTCCACTTTCACAGAACCATGCACCTGAACTCCAAGGTCCATCCGTTCTACTGCACTCCTTAAGGCCCTACCATTTACCATGAAACTCCTGCCTTGATTTGACTTGCCAAAATACTAGACTTTATACTTATTTTTATTAAACTCCATTTGCCATTTCTCGGCTCACTTCCCCAGCTGATCAAAGCTCTGCTGTGATTTCTGATAACCTTCCTCACTGTCCACGATACCAACTATTTTAGTGTGGTCAACATACTTACTAACCATGCCTTGGATATTCTCAACCAAACCATTGATATAGATAACAAACAGTAATAGACTCAACACTGACCCCTGCAGCACTCCACTAGTCACAAACCTCCAGTCCGACAATCATCCTTCCACTGTTACTCTCTGCTTCCTACCATCAAGTTAATTGTGTATCAAATTTGCCAGCTTGCTCTGGATTCCTTGCAATCTAACCTTTCAGAGCAGCATACCATGTGGAACCTTACCAAAGACCTCACTGAAACCCTTTATAGACTACATCTACCACCCTGCCCTCATCAACCTTCCTGGTCACTTCATCAAAGAACTCTAACAAATTTGTGAGGCATGATCTTTCACTCTCAAAGCCATGCTGACTACTCCTAATCAAACCCTGTCTTTCCAAATGCATAGCTATCTTATCTCAAAATCTTGTCAAGTAACTGTCCTATCACAGATGTTAGGCTTACTGGTCTATAGTTTCCAGACTTTTATTTGCAGCCCTTCTTGAATAAGGATACAACATTCACTGCCCTGCAGTCCTCCGGGACATCACCTTCGGCTAACAATGATGCAAAAATATCAGCCAAGAGCCCCGCAATTTTCTCTCTAGCCTTTTGCAGTGTTCTTGGAAATATCTGATCAGAACCAGGAGGTTTATCCACCTTCGTACATTCTAACATATCCAGCCGCTCCTCCACTGTGCTATGGATTGTCCCCAAGATATGACCACAAACTGGTAATGGAGGGAAAAGTAGCAGTTGGAGCAAGATGGAGAGCTAAAATGGCAATGGGCATAAAGCTGAGAGTTGTGCTAGCAGGCAGAATGGAGGAATCCATTCTTGTTTGTGATGTCCCTGAGGCAAATGACTTGCCAGCACTTTGCAGTTTAAGTTGAATCAGATGCACCATTCCATTGTGACATTTCAGTGGAATAAAAGGTCTGGGCCGACAACTTTTGATAGGCATGACTCCCAGTCACCCATGTCCTGACATTAAAGGAAAGCCTGTTGTTGCCTTTGTCACTGACTGATGGCTTATATTTGACAGGCCTTCCAAAAAACAGGCAGTGCTGATATCCTACTGGATTTCTAGCCTCGACCACTGATAACTCAACAAGCTTCCCACTGAAGTCATCGATACACAGCAGTTCTTATTTATCTTCTTCTATTTCCTAAGCCAAGGAAGCAGATACAAATTCCACCATGCTGTCCCAGACAAAATCAGCTCACATCCCTGCTCAGTTAAGGGGGGAAATACACTAACATGCTAATTGATGAAGGGATGAAAGACTGAGACAAAAAGCTCTGTTGAACCATTCAGGACCAGCAACGTGAATCCCCAAACCAAGCAATGGTAACAAAACAAGTGAGCATGTTACTTATATCTTCCAAATCTTTGAGAGATCAATGTGAGACAGGTCATTGTGGCAGCAGAACAAAGGGGAAACAAGCTAAAGAAAAATGTGTTCATAATAAATGTGAGGTACTGCATTATTCATGCTGATACACAGGTAGTTGTGATGCTGGTATTTTTGAATTAAACAGGATTGATCTCCTGCTTTTATACTCAGAGATATCAATACTATTTGTACTTCCACTCCTCAGACCAGATAAATTATTGATTAACTTCAAAAGAACATGTGTTTCAATGTACAATGTGGCCCTGCTGATAGCTTGCAGTTGTAACCAAGTCCTTGAATTTTTCAAGTTCAAATTCCCTTTTGATCTTGGAAGGTTTGATTTAACTCTGTAATTTTAGCTGCTATCGTGAGCTGAAGAAGATAAAGGTTCAGACACACAAAAAAAAACAATTGCACAGCTTTCTCAATGCTTCCATTACTGTTGCCTCCTGTGGTACTGAACCCAAACTATCAGTGTGAGCTTGCCTTGACGACAGCGATACACTGTAGCTCTGATTTCACATATTTAAAAAAAATTATTCTCTGTCTGAGCGAGATACTGTAATAAGGTTGTGTTCAGAACTGATTCCTCTACCAAAGCAATTGTGGGTTTCCTTTAAAGAAGCAGTTATTAGATTTATTGAGTTTATTTTCCCAAGCTGCCAGGATGGAATACAAGAGCAGGAGTAGGCCATTCAGTCTGTCAAATTTGCCCTGCCATTCTCGTTCAATCATGGTTGATAGTTTACCTCAACGCCTTGATATCATTAGTATACTGAAATCTATCAATTTCTATCTCGAACCTACTCAATCATTGACTCTCCACAGTCTGTGGGGTAGAGGATTTCAAAGATACACCAGTCTAGGAGTAAAGAAGTTTCTTTTCATCTCAACCTTAAATGCACTGTTTATTCTGAGATTTTACCCCTTTGTGCAACAGCCAGGGGAAACATCTTCCCTGTCACATCTTGTTAAGGAGTTTGTTAGAAATTTAGTTAGATCATCATTCATTCTTTAAAATGTTGCAGAATAAGAGCCAGTATCTTCAATTTTTCCTCATAAGAACATAAGAATGAAGCAGGAGTAGACAATTCAACTCTTAGAGTCTGCATCACCATTTGATATATTCATGGCAGATCTCATCTCGGTCTCCACTTTCCTTCCCACTCTCCATAACCCTTCAAGACGTTACTAATTAAAAATCTGACTGTCTTCTCAAATTCCACTGTCCCATGAATTAATATGGTGAAGCTCTGATTTACCCTCTCTTTGAGGAATATTTCCTTCCTTTAGATAAGGACACCAAAACTATGCACATTACTCCAAGTGAGGTTTCACAAGGATCTACAGAAGCGTACCAAGGAGTGGCAGATGGAGTTTAATTTAATTAAGTGTGAGGTGCTGTATTTTGGAAAGGCAAATCAGAGCAGGACTAATACACTTAATGGTAAGTTTCAGGGAAATATTGCTGAAAAAAGAAACCTTGGAGTGCAGGTTCATAGTTCCTTGAAAGTGGAGTCACAGTAGATAGGATAGTGAAGAAAGCATTTGGTATGCTTTGCATTAATGGTCAAAACATCAAGTATAGGCGTTGAGAGATCATGTTGCAGCTGTAGAGGCCATTGGGTAGGTCACTTTTGGAATATTGTGTGCAATTCTGTTCTCCCTCCGTTAAGAAGGATATTGTGAAACTTGAAAGGGTTCAGAAAAAAATTATAAAGATGTTGACAGGGATCTGTTTCCATCCTGTACATCTCTATGACTCTATGACTGTAAGACATCTTTACTCCTGTACTCAAATCTCAATAAGCACTGGCATACTAATTGACTTCCTGAGTGCTTGGTGCACTTAGAGTCATAGAGACGTACAGCGCGGAAACCGACCCTTTGGTCCAACTCGCCCATGCCGACCAGATATCCTAACCTAACCTAGTCCCATTTGCTAGCACTTGGCCATATCCCTCTAAACCCATCCTATGCATATACCCATCCAGATGCCTTTTAAATGCTGTAATTGTACCAGCATCCATCACTTCCTCTGACAGTTCATTCTATACACGCACCACCCTCTGCGTGAAAAAGTTGCCCCTTAGGTCCTTTTATATCTTTCCCCTCTATGCCTGTATCCTCTAGTTCTGAACTCCCCCACCCCAGGGAACGGATCTTGTCTATTTATCATATCCATGCCCCTCATTATTTATAAACCTGTTTATGTCACCCCTCAGCATCCGAAACTCCATAGAAAACAGCCCCAGCCTATTCAACCTCCCCCTATAGCTCAAATCCTCCAACCTTGGCAACATCCTTGTACATCCTTTTTAACCCTTTCAAGTTTCACAACATCCTTCCGATAGGAAGAAGACCAGAATTACATGCAATATTCCAGAAGTGGCCGAACTAATGTCCTGTACAGCTGCAACATGACCTCCCAACTCTTACCAATAAAGGAAAGCATACCAAACACCTTCATCACTCTCCTGTCTACCTGTGACTCCTCTTTCAAGGAACTATGAACTTGCACTCCAAGGTTTCTTTGTTCAGCAAAGACCGTTGTTCCCCAGGACCTTACTGTTAAGTGTATAAGTCCTGTTCTGATTTGCTTTTCCATTTATCTAAACTAAACTCCATCTGCCACTCCTCAGCCCGTTGGCACATCTGATCAAGATCCCGTTGTACTCTGAGGTAACCTTCTTTGTTGTCCACTACACCTCTAATTTTGGTGTCATCTGCAAACTTACTAACTATACCTCCTATGTGCACATCCAAAGCATTATTATTTTGGGCTCCCACGCTTCCCACTCTGTCACCCTTTATACACTATTCTGCTTTTCTGTTCAAACAAAATGGATAACTTCATGCATATTCATTTTATTCAAAGTTTGTGCGAAGATTTGTACTCGGGTGCTCGTTGTTGTGGTTCTGTTCGCCGAGCTGGAAGTTTTTGTTGCAAACGTTTCGTCCCCTGGCTAGGCGACATCATCAGTGCTTGGGAGCCTCCTGCGAAGCGCTTCTTTGATGTTTCCTCCGGTGTTTATAGTGGTCTGTCCCTGCCGCTTCCGGTTGTCAGTTTCAGCTGTCCGCTGTAGTGGTTGGTATATTGGGTCCAGGTCAATGTGTTTGTTGATGGAGTTTGTGGATGAATGCCATGCCTCTAGGAATTCCCTGGCTGTTCTCTGTCTGGCTTGCCCTATGATAGTAGTGTTGTCCCAGTCGAATTCATGTTGCTTGTTGTCTGCGTGTGTGGCTACTAAGGATAGCTGGTCGTGTGGCTAGTTGATGTTCATGTATGCGGATTATTAGCTGTCTTCCTGTTTGTCCTATATAGTGTTTTGTGCAGTCCTTGCATGGTATTTTGTACACTACATTAGTTTTGCTCAAGTTGGGTATCGGGTCCTTCGTTCTGGTGAGTTGTTGTCTGAGCGTGGCTGTCGGTTTGTGTGCCGTTATGAGTCCTAGGGGTCGCAGTAGTCTGGCTGTCAGTTCCGAGATGCTCCTGATGTATGATAGTGTGGCTAGTCCTTTTGGTTGTGGTATGTCCTCGTTCCATGGTCTTTCTCTTAGGCATCTGTTGATGAAGTTGCGCGGGTATCCGTTTTTGGCGAATACCTTGTATAGGTGTTCCTCTCCTTTTTGCAGTTCTGGTATACTGCAGTGTGTTGTGGCCCTTTTGAATAGTGTCCTGATGCAGCTTCGTTTGTGTGTGTTGGGGTGGTTACTTTCATAGTTTAGGACTTGGTCTGTGTGTGTGGCTTTCCTGTATACCCTTGTAGTGAATTCTCCGTTCGGTGTTCTCTGTACCATCACGTTTAGGAATGGGAGTTGGCTATCCTTTTCTTCTTCTCTCGTGAATCAGATTCCTGTGAGTGTGGCGCATACATGAACATCAACTAGCCACGAAATGACACGACCAGCTATCCTTAGTAGCCACACACGCAGACAATGTAGTGTACAAAATACCATGCAAGGACTGCACAAAACACTATATAGGACAAACAGGAAGACAGCTAACAATCCGCATACATGAACATCAACTAGCCACGAAACGACATGACCAGCTATCCTTAGTAGCCACACACGCAGACAACAAGTAACATGAATTCGACTGGGACAACACTACTATCATAGGGCAAGCCAGACAGGGAACAGCCAGGGAATTCCTAGAGGCATGGCATTCATCCACAAACTCCATCAACAAACACATCGACCTGGACCCAATATACCAACCACTACAGCGGACAGCTGAAACTGACAACCGGAAGCGGCAGGGACAGACCACTATAAACACCGGAGGAAACATCAAAGAAGCGCTTCGCAGGAGGCTCCCAAGCACTGATGATGTCGCCTAGCCAGGGGACGAAACGTTTGCAACAAAAACTTCCAGCTCGGCGAACAGAACCACAACGTATTCATTTTATATTCCTTCTGCCATGTTTTGATTCATCTATTGACAGGATCCAAATACCCTCGGATCTCTTGTACGTTCTCCTCACGACCTTTAAATAATTTCTAATCATCCTGTTCAGAGATGTTATTAGACAGCTCTGGAACGGTTTTGACTTGAATCTGAGCTCCGAGCATCTGCACCCATAGCCCAACACCAGAGTCTTATTTTACACCACAGTCTCTCCACTTACCACTTCAAAATGATCACAAGCACAAAAAATGTATGGATCGCTTGGTCTCTCACAAAGTCATCTGTGAAATTCAACATTTGAACCATGATTTTCCTATTCAAGGGAAAAAAAGTCTGGGATCAATATTGTTTCCAAGTCCCAAATCAGATGCTTTGTGGAAACAGTTAGGCATTTCAAGGATTTTCCGAGGGATCTCCCTGAAGATAGATTTGTCATTGAATTGAAGCTGAAAAATCAATTGGAGGACTCTTATACAGCACAACTGGAAAGAGCTGAAAGTTAAAGAAGTTTACAGTGCAGCACCTGATGACAATCGTCATCAAACAAGAATATTCCAGTGAATGGTAAAAGCAGTTTAGACCTGGTAAGAGGTGTTCTGCAGCAGGAGATTTAGCAAATTCTTGGAGATGGAGAATTTGTCAAATCAGGGAGAGGCTGCATCTCAAATCAGATGATTTGTGGCCATTATAGCAATCAAGCATCATGGGATTGAAATGAGGTCAGGCAGGTGAACCTCATAGAATATGAGTTCCCTGATTGGAGCAGTTAACCTGGTCAGAGAGCCCTGGCTGACAGACATAAACAGGAATGTCAGGGGTTCTGCTCACTCGAGGAACTGAGTCTGAGCTATCTGGGCCAGTTTCATTAACAATGCATGTGGTGATAAAGAATGACTTGGTGGCAGGATACTGGCCTTCACGGGGTTATTTTAGGCACTACAAGATATGGTGACAGAAAAGGAAGTAAAGGACTACAGAAGAGATATTTATCCAAGTATTAAACCCAAGGACATTACAAAACCAATAATTAAAGCAGTACAGTTGGAAGAACTAAAAGTCTCAACAGACCTGATCTCACAGGGACACAATATTTTTGAGTCTTTATTCAGGTTAGAAAGAAGAGGAGGATCAGTCAGGAGAGACATAACAAAGGTGAGAATTCTTTTTTCAAGCTGTGGGTGATGGAATTGTTAAGCGTAACCATAATTAAAGCAAAAAATTGTTTATTAAAACCACAGACAGCATGGGGCATTCAGAAACACCATAAAAGAAGCAGGAATCAGTTACGAAGCCATGAAATTTGAAAGGAGAAAACTAAAGTAATTGAGATTCAGCAATAATGAAGGAATGGTAATGTATTGCCTGGTCTGGGTGGTGAGTGGCTTGGAGGGGAACTTGCAGATTGTGATGATCCCATGAATCTGCTGCCCTTGTCCTCCTAAATGATAGTGGTTGTCAATTTTATAGGTGCTGTCTAAAAGTCTTGGTGAATTTTTGCTGTGCGTCCTGTAGGTATTACGCACTGTAGCTACTAAGCATCAGTGGTCGAGTGAATGGATGTTTGTGGATTTTGTGCCAATCAAGTGCATAAATATTGCAGGATTCCTGTCGTCTGACCTGATTTTGTAGTTAAAGTATATTTATGACTTATCCAATTCTGTTTCTGGCCAATAGTTTCAACAGTGACATTGTAATGGTGAATTCCCAGAGGAGTTAAAACCATTACCAATCTCCCCACTTCAAGAATCCATAATCTCCAAAGATTCTTAGAGTTTGTAAACCAGTTGATGAAATTGTTACCACACTTGGCAACAATCACAGTACTCTTGCTACAATTCCTCAAGGAAACACAGATGATATTGGAACCCACATCAAGGGACTGCTTACCATAAGGTCAAGGGCATGTAGATCTCCTCAGATGTTCTAACACTCTAGAATTCATCTTTTACAATCATCATAGCAGCTGATGCTTCTGTTACAGGCTTAAAAGCAGTACTCTTCCAGGAGCAATCAAACAGCTTTCACAAACATGTCTAATGTGAATAATGAGCATTATCAAACAGAAGTATGATATCCAGACAGGAGATGCTGGAGAAACTCAGCAGGTCTCTGTGGATAGATAAACAGAGTTAACATTTTGAATCCATATGATTCTTATTCAAAACTGAACTTTATTACTGAAGAAGAGTCATACAGGACTCAAAATGTTAACTCTCTCTCTCTCTTAATAGTTAATACTCTCTATCTCTACACACCTCTGGAGCAAATGGAACATGACCCCAGGCCCCATTACTTCAGAGGTAAGAACACTTCTAATACAACACAAGAACCCTCAGTTTTTCCCTCTCAACAGATGCTGACAGACCAGCTGAGTTTCTCCAGCATTTTCTGTATTTGCTTCAGATTCCCAGCATCCACAGTATTTTGATTCTATTACAGAAGGAAGATGTGCTGTGATTGCAAAAGAGGCTCTTTTGGTTAAATGGGCTTGTGAGAGTGTTTTTCATGCTATATCATTTATCTTAAAATGAACGTGTAAACAGATTGCAAACCTATGGCACGTCTATTGGATAACAAGGAACCAGTGAGGGTATCTCAAAGAAAACTAGAATTTCAATGTCATCTCATGAGATTCACAGTATATGTGCAAGGAAAACTGCAGGCGATAGCAGATATATTCACCAGTTTGATGGTCAACAGCCTTATCAGGCATGATATTGTTTCAGAATTAAGTCACAAATTATACCTAATCCTATAGCTGCACAATGATCAACAAACCACAATCAACTTAGCCTGTCCAAACAGGAGTAGTTGAAAGCTCAGGGATATCTCAACATGAAATGCTATTGTTGTAGGTGGTATAGATGAGGCATGGAAGCAAATTGGGTCTTTGATAAGGTCTTTTAAACATACTTTTTGAAATATTGCCAAATCCCCAGACTATAGTTCAGGGATCCTCTTAAGGGTCACGAATCACAGGTCATGGAAGAGCAGTCCCACCTTCACAATAATTACAGTTCCCCACCAAAAAGACTGACAGTAGGTTGCAGGTTGCCATATCCTGCACTGGCAAAAATTGTTAGCACTTCTAATGAAGTTGGAATTCCAGAGTTGGGTTATGCCTGCCATTTTTAAAGGCCGCCTGGAATTAGCTGGACTCTGCACAAATCCAATCCATAATCTTAAACTTAGAGCGAGACAATGCTGGAGTAAAATCAGGAGCATTTTTACTTCACAAACAGTACAAGAAGCCTGTCATTCCCCACCCAAAAAAGCACTGTGACAATTGAAAATTTGTTTAATAAAGCTATCAAATGACAGACAAATGGCAGATCAACCATAATCTTACTGATTAGCAGAACAGGCTTAATGGACAGAAAGAGATAACCCTGCTCTTAATGAAAAATGTATTTTGCGAAGATAATATTACATTACTTTTTGTAGCAGACATTGTCTTTTGGATGTAAGAACAAGGTCTTGAGGAATTTAATTACTGCAGAATCTCCACAGAGTAATGTCAACACTTATCAAGAATGTGATACAAACATGTCCACAGCTATCGGACGTCTGGAGAAATACATTGCTATCTATTTGTAAAGCAAGGTCTGAAAACAGATTTAATAGACTTGGAAAGGAAAAGAAAAACTAATTGGATTTTTCATTCAAGGATTTGTTGTATGGCTTCCCTCTGTGCTTATAATTCTATAATTACACAATACAACAGCTCTTTGCGCATCAATATTTTCAGGAGATCCCCAGCAATATTTGCAAAGTTACTTGGAACTAAGCCAATGTTTGGAGGGGTTTTCCAAGATTTAACTGTGATAGCATTTTTTTTGAAAGGTGGAGGAATAGAACCTGAACTAAGGATGTTAACATGCAGCAGTTTAAGGAAAGATAGTTGTGTTGTGAAGAGCTTGGTCAAAATGGGCTCAAAGATATAAGATGTGGGTGGGGATTTTAGTACTTAATGCTATGGACGGTGATACGAAAGGAAACAATGAAGGCAATGTCTCTGGCTGTATTTTGGGCCAGAGTCAGCAAAGGTAAGAGGCCAAGGCAACCAATCAGATCATTTCAAATTTCATTTTTTTAACGTGTTAATGGACTAGGGTGTCACTAGCTAAGCCAGTATTTATTGCCTACCCCTAATTGCCCAGGGGGTAGTTAAGAGTCAACCACATTGCAGTGGGTCTGGAGTCACATGTAGGCCAGACGAAGTAAGGATGGCCATTTCCCTCCCTAAAATGAACCAGATGGGCTTTTTGCCAAAAATCCACCATGGATTCATGGACATCATTTAACACATAATTCCAGGTTTTTATTGAATTCAAATCCCACCATCTGCCATGACAGGATTCGATCTCAAGTCCCAAGAAAATCCTTCTCTTCAGTCCAGCGATAATACCACTAAATCATCGCCTTATGAGGGAAATATTATCAGGGCTGGGATTTTATGCACTGTTCCCACAGTAACATCAAATGCAAATTGAGATGTGTTCATACTTCTACCAAAGTTACTGCAACATAATGCAATTCCCATTCAGCAATTTCTCACGTTTCATTCTGGAGGGCTCAGCTTGCATGAGCTAAATGACTATTCTTTCTTTTCCTGCATGTAAATTGCCACAGTTCAGATGTGATTCGTTGTGTGATGTGTTTTATATATATATGTCCTACATAAAAGTACGTACCTCTTCCATAAATGCGAGTATTTTTATTTGTTGACATTGTTAAGTATATTGTTATATCTTGGACCAGAGGATATCGTCACAGAATAAGGAGGGACCATATTAAGACTTAGATAGTAGAGACTTTGGAACTGCTTGCCACTGAGGGCTGTGGCAGCAGAGTCCTTGTGTATATTTAAAGCTGGCATAGATAATTCTCGATCAGTCAGGGAACCAAGGGCTATGGGAAGAAAGCAGGAACGTCGACATGAGGAATGTTAGATCTTTCTAATCCCGATTGAATAGTGGAGTAGGCGTGAGGGAAAATTATAGGCCAATTAGCCTAACCTCGGTTGTTGGTAAAATTCTAGAATCCATCATTAAGAATGAGGTTGCTAAATTATTGGAAGAGCAGAGTCAGATTAGAACAAGTCAACATGGATTTAGTAAGGGGAGGTCATGCCTGACAAACCTGTTAGAATTCTTTGAAGAGGTGACAAGTAGGTTAGAACAAGGAAACCCAGTGGATGTGGTCTATCTAGACTTCTAAAAGGCCTTTGATAAGGTGCCACACGGGAGGCTGCTGAGTAAGGTGAGGGCCCATGGTGTTCGAGGTGAGCTACTGGCATGGATTGAAGATTGGCTGTCTGACAGAAGGCAGAGAGTTGGGATAAAAGGTTCTTTTTCGGAATGGCAGCAGGTGACGAGCGGTGTCCCGCAGGGTTCGGTGTTGGGGCCGCAGCTGTTCATGTTATATATTAATGATCTGGATGAAGGGACTGGGGGCATTCTAGCGAAGTTTGCTGATGATACGAAGATAGGTGGACAGGCAGGTACTACTGAGGAAGTGGGGAGGCTGCAGAAGGATCTAGACAGTTTGGGAGAGTGGTCCAGGAAATGGCTGATGAAGTTCAATGTGAGCAAATGCGAGGTCTTGCACTTTGGAAAAAAGAATAAAAGCATGGACTACTTTCTAAACGGTGAGAAAATTCATAAAGCCAAAGTACAAAGGGATCTGGGAGTGCTAGTCGAGGATTCTCTAAAGGTAAACATGCAGGTTGAATCCGTGATTAAGAAAGCGAATGCAATGTTGTCATTTATCTCAAGAGGGTTGGAATATAAAAGCAGCAATGTGCTACTGAGACTTTATAAAGCTCTGGTTAGGCCCCATTTGGAGTTCTGTGTCCAGTTTTGGGCCCCACACCTCAGGAGGGACATACTGGCACTGGAGTGTGTCCAGCGGAGATTCACACGGATGATCCCTGGAATGGTAGGTCTAACATACGAGAAACGGCTGAGGATCCTGGGATTATACTCATTGTAGTTTAGAAAGTTAAGGGGATATCTAATAGAAACTTACAAGATAATACATGGCTTGGAAAGGGTGGACGCTAGGAAATTGTTTCCGTTAGGCGGGGAGACTAGGACCCATGGGCATAGCCTTAAAATTAGAGGGGGTCAATTCAGAACAGAAATGCGGAGACATTTCTTCAGCCAGAGAGTGGTTTAGATTAGATTAGATTACTTAGATTACTTACAGTGTGGAAACAGGCCCTTCGGCCCAACAAGTCCACACCGACCTGCCGAAGCGCAACCCACCCATACCCCACATTTACCCCTTTAACCTAACACTACATGCAATTTAGCATGGGTGGGCCTGTGGAATTCATTGCCGCGGAGTGCAGTGGAGGCCGGGATGGTAAATGTCTTCAAGGCAGAGATTGATAAATTCTTGATGTCACAAGGAATTAAGGACTACGGGGAGAATGCAGGTAAGTGGAGTTGAAATGCCCATCAGCCATGATTAAATGGCGGAGTGGACTCGATGGGCCGAATGGCCTTACTTCCACTCCTATGTCTTATGGTCTTATAGCCTTATGAAAGGGCCGAGAGGTTGATTTCCGTTCCTATTTCCTATGATCCTATCTCCAAGTTCCAACACCCTTAGTTCTGCTCTTGCTTGTGTATCACAGTGATAGAACAAATTGAGTTAACAGAGGACTTCATTCCTTTTCTAAAATTGTCAGACATCGGCATGAAGAATGAACATTTACAGAGGGATATATATATTCCTGATGGATCATGATGTGCCCCATCTGTGTTGTGAATCATCTTCCCGAACTACACTATAATTCTAATATAATTTTATGGTGCTCCTGTTGTGATCAAGTCTGGCAAAACCTGACACTGTCTCCTAGGACAAGCATCTGTTGATAACTGATATCAACAATTGCAGTCTGCAGCCTTATACTTCTTCCCCAGTGACTGAACATTTCAGAGATACTTGGGATAATATGAAACAGAATTCTGTGGAATGGTCTGATTGCTAGGCAGA